>NW_023045428.1:0-95562 GCF_011762505.2 Arvicanthis niloticus | reverse complement strand
TTCCAGATGGCCTTATATTCTCTCCTCTATCTAGATCCCCTTCTGTCTTTTTCTTTCTCTGTATGGCCTTCTGGTCTACTTTATGTGGATGCCCTTCTTTGCTCTGCTCTCTCTGGATGCCCTTCTGTCTTCTCCTATCTCCCGAAGTCCTCCAGTCTTCTCTTTCTGGATGCCCTTCTGTTTTCTCCTCTCTCTGGATGCCCTTCTGCTCTCTCCTCTCCCTGCATGCTCTTCTGTTCTCTCATCTCTCTGGATGCCCTTCTGTCTTCTCCTCTCTTTGGATGTTCTTCTACTATCTCCTCTCTCTGGATGCCCATCTGTTCTCTCCTCTCTCCAGATGCCCTACTCTCTTCTCCTCTCTCTGGATGCCCTTCTGTTCGCTCCTCTCTCTGTATGACCTTTTGTCCTCTACTCTCTCTGGATGCACTTCTGTCTTCTCCTCTCTCTGGATGCCCTTCTGTACTCTCATCTCTCGGGATGTCCTTCTGTCCTCTCCTCTGTCTGGATTTCCTTCTGTCTTCTCCTCTCTCTTGATGTCCTTCTGTTCTCTCCTACTTCTGGATGCCTCTCTGTTCTCTCCTCTCTCTGCATACCCTTCTGTCATCTCCCCTCTCAGGATGCACTTCTATTCTCTCCTCTCCCTGAATTCCCTATTTTTCTTTTCCTCTCTCTGGATGCCCTTCTGTCATCTCCTCTCTCTGGATGACCTTCTGTCTTCTCCTCTCTCCAGATGACCTTCTGTTCTCTCCTCTCCCAGAATGCCCTTCTGTTCTCTCCTCTCTCTGGATTCACATCTGTCTTCTCCTTATCTGGATGCCCTTCTCTTCTCTCCTCTTTCTGGATTCACTTCTGTCTTCTCCTTCTCTGGATGCCCTTACATTCTCTACTCTATCTAGATCCCCTTCTGTCTTCTCCTTTCTCTATATGGCCTTCTGTTCTACTTTATGTGGATGCCCTTCTTTGCTCTGCTCTCTCTGGATGCCCTTCTGTCTTCTCCTATCTCCCGAAGTCCTCCTGTCTTCTCCTCTTTCTGGATGCCCTTCTGTCTTCTAATCTCTCTGGATGCCCTTTTGCTCTCTCCTCTCCCTGGATGCCCTTCTGTTCTCTCGTCTCTCTGGATGCCCTTCTCTCTTCTCCTCTCTTTGGATGCTCTTCTACTATCTCCTCTCTCTGGATGCCCTTCTGTTCTCTCCTCTCTCTGGATGCCCATTTGTCTTCTTCTATCTCCCGGAGTCCTTCTGTCTTCTCCTCTTTCTGGATGCCCTTCTGTCTTCTCCTCTCTCTGGATGCCCTTCTACTCTCTCCCCTCTCTGGATGCCCTTCTGTTCTCTCCTCTCTCTCTGGATTCCCTTCTGTCTTCTCCTCTCTCTGGATGCTCTTCTGTACTCCCCTCTTTCTGGGTGCCCTTCTGTTCCCTCCTCTTTCTGGATGCCCTTCTGTCTTCTCCTCTCTCTGGATGCCCTTCTGGGATCTTCTATCTCTGAATGCCATTCTATACTCTCCTCTCTCTAGATGCCCTTCTGTCTCCTCCTTCTCTGAATGAACTTCTGTTCTCTCCTCTTTCTGGATTCCCTATTTTTCCCTCTCTCGATGCCCTTCTGTCTTCTCCTCTCTCCCGATGCCCATCTTTTCTCTCCTCTCTCCGAATGCCCTTCTGTTTTTCCTCTCTCTGGATTCGCTTCTGTATTCCCCTTCTCTGGATGCCCTACTGTTCTCTTTCCTATCGAGATGTCCTTCTGTCTTCTCTTCTCTCTGTATGGCCTTCCGTAGTATTTTATGTGGATGCCCTTCTTTGCACTTCTTTCTCTGGATGCCCTTCTGTGCTCTGCTATCTCTAGATGCCCTTTTGACCTCTCTTCTCTCTGGATTCCCTTCTGTTCTCTTCACTCTACGACTGCCTTCTGTCCTCTCCTCTCTCAGGATGCCCGTCGGTCCTCTTCTCCATCTGGATTCCTTTTCTCATCTCCTCTTTCTGGATGCCTTTCTGTTCTCTCCTCTCACTTTAAGCCCTTTTGTTTTCTACACTCTCTGGATGCCCTTCTGTTCTCTCCTTTCTCTGGATGACCTTCGGTCCTCTACTCTCTCTGGATGCGCTTCTGTCTTCTCCTCTCTCTGGATGCCCTTCTGTTATCTCCTCTCTCCACATGACCATTTGTCCTCTACTCTCTCTGGATGTGATTCTGTCTTCTCCTATCTCTGGATGCCCTTCTGTCCTCTACTCTCTCGGGATGCCCTACTGTCCTCTCCTCTCTCTGGATGCCCTTCTCTCTCCTCTCTCTTGATGTCCTTCTGTTCTCTCCTATTTCTGGATGCCTTTCTGGTCTCTCCTTTCTCTGCATACACTTCTGTCATCTCCTCTCTCAGGATGCACTTCTGTTCTCACCTCTCTCTGCATTCCCTATTTTTCTTTTCCTCTCTCTGGATGCCCTTCGGTCATCTCCTCTCTCTGGATGACCTTCTGTCTTCTCCTCTCTTCCAATGCCCTTCTGTTCTCTCTTCTCTTGGAATGCCCTTCTGTTCTCTCCTCTCTCTGGATTTGCTTCCGTCTTCTCCTTCTCTGGATGCCCTTTTGTTCTCACCCCTTTCTGGATGCCCTTCGGTTCTCTCCTCTCTCTGGATGTCCTTCTGTCTTCCCCTCTCTCTGGATGCCCTTTTGATCTCTCCTCTCAACCGATGCTCTTCTATCCTCTCATCTCTCTGGACCCCCTTCTGTCTTCTCCTCGCTGTGGATGCCCTTCTTTTTTCACCTCTCTATGAATGCCCTTCGGTCTTCTCCTCTCTCTACATGTACTTCTGTTCTCTCCTCTTTCTAGATTTGCCCCTATCCTCTCATCTCTCTAGATGCCCTTCTGTTTTGTTCTCTATTGATGCTCTTCTGTTCTCTCATGTCTCTGGATGACCTTGTGTCCTCTCCTCTCTCTGGATGCCCTTCTGTCTTCTACTTTCTCTGGATGCCCTTCTGTTCTCTCCTCTATCTAGATTCTCTTCTGTCTGCTCATCTCTCTGGATGCCCATCTGTTCTATTCTCTCTCTGTATGATCATTTCTTCTCTCTTCTCTCTAAATGCCCTTCTGTTGTCTAATATCTGTGGATGATATTCTGTTTTCTCATCTCACTAATTGCCCTTGTATCCTCTCCTCTCTCTGGTTGCCTTTTTGTCCTCTCATCTCTCTGGATGCCATTCTCCCTTCTCCTCTCTCTGGATGCCCATCTGTTTTCACCCCTCTCTGGATGCCCTTGTGTCCTCTCCTCTCTCTGGGTGCTCTTCTGTATTCTCATGTCTCTGGATGCCCTGTTACCTCTCCTCTCCCTGGATGCCCTTCTGTCTTTTCCTTTCTCTGTATGGCCTCTTGTCCTCTACTCTCTGTGGATGCCCTTCTGTTTTCTCCCCTCAACGGATGCCCTTCTGTCTTCTCCTCTCTCTGGATGCCCTTCTGTTCTCTCCTCCCTCTGGATTCCTATTTTGTCTTCTCCTATCTCTGGATGCCCTTCTGTAATATCCTCTCTCTGGATGCCCTTCTTTCTCCTCCTCTCTGCTAATGCGCTTCTGTTCTGTCCTCTCTTCCAATGCCCTCTTGTCTTTTCCTCTCTCTGGATGCCCTACCATTCTATGCTAATTCTAGATTCCCTTGTGTATTCTTCTCCCTCTGGATGCCCTTCCATTCTCTCCTCTCTCTGGATGCCCTTCTGTTCTCTTCTCTCTCTAAATGCCCTTCTTTTCTCTCCATTCTATGAATGCCCTTTGGTGCTCTTCTTTCTCTGGATGCCCTCCTTTTTTCTCCTCTCTCTGGATGCCTTTCTGTCTTCTCCTCTCTCTGAATGCCCTTCTGTTCTCTCCTCTCTCTTGATTCAATTCAGTCTTCTTTTTCTCTGGATGCCCTTTTGTTCTCACCCGTTTCTGGATGCCCTTCAGTTCTCTCATCTATCTAGATGTCCTTCTGTCTTCTCCTCCTTCTGTATGGCCTTCTGTACTCTTTTCTGTGGATGCCCTACTTTCCTCTCCTCTCTCTGGATGCCCTTCTGCCTTCTCTTCTCTCTGGAGGCCATTCTGTCCTCCCCTCTCTCTGGATGCCCCTCTGTCTTCTCCTATCTCCTGATGCCCTTTTGTCTTCTGCTCTTTCTAGATGCCCTTCTATTCTCTCATCTATCTAGATGCCCTTCTGTGTTCTACTCCCTCTGTATGGCCTTCTGTACTATTTTCTGTAGATGCCCTACTTTAATCTCCACTCTCTAGATGCCCTTCTGCCTCCTCTTCTCTATGGAGGCCATTCTGTCCTATCCTCTTTCAGGATGCCCATCTGTGCTCTTCTCCATCTGGATGTCTTCTCTCTTCTCCTCTTTCCAGATGCACTTCTGTGCTCTCCTCTCTCTTGAAGCCGTTCTGCTTTCTAATCTCTCTGGATGACCTTCTTTTCTCTCCTCTCTTTGAATGCCTTTCTGTTCTCTTCTCTCTCTGGATGCCCTTCTGTATTCCCCTCACTCTGGATGCCCTTCTGTTCTCTCCTTGCTCTGGATGCCCTTCTGTACTCTCCCCTCTCTTGATGCCCTTCTGTCCTCTTCTATCACTGCATGCCCTTCTGTCTTCTTCTCTCTCTGAATGCACTTCTCTTCTGTCCTCTCTCTGAATGCCCATTTGTTCTGTCTTCTCTCTACATGCCCTTCTGTCCTCTCATCTCTATGGATGCCCTTATGTTCTCTCCTCTCTCTGTATGCCCTTCTGTCTTCTCCACTCTCTGGATGCCCTTCAGCTCTCTCCTCTCTGTGGATGCGATTCTGTCTTCTCCTCTCTATGGATGCCCTTCAGAACTCTCCACTCCATGGATGCCTTTCTGATCATTCTTGTTTCTGGATGTTCTTCTGTTCTCTCCTCTCTCTAGATGCCCTTCTGTCTTTTCCTCTTCTGTTCTATCCTCTCTGAATGCCGTCTGTTCTCTCCTCTCACTGGATGCCCTTGTGTTCTCTTCTCTCTGGATACCCTTCTGATATCTTCTCTTTCTGGATGCCCTTCTGGCTTCTTCTCTTTCCCTATGCCCTTCTGTTCTATCACCTATTCCAATGCCCTTCTGTCTTCTCCTCTTCTGGATTCCCTACAATTTTCTACTCACTCTGAATACCTTTCTTTCTTCTCCTCTCTCTAGATACCCTTCTGTGTTCTCCTCTTCTCTCTGGATGTCCTTCACTCTTCTGCTTCCTATGGATGGGCTTCTGTTCTCTCGTCTTTCTGGATTCTTTTCTGTTCTCTCATCTCTCTAGATGTGCTTCTGTTCTCTCTTTTCTCAGAATGTCCTGTTGTCCTCTCCTCTCTCTGGATGCCCATCTGTCTTCTCCTTTCTCTGGTTGGCCTTCTGTTCTCTCCTTTCTCTGGATGCCCTTCTGTTCTCTCCTCTCTCTGGGTGCCCTTGTGTCTTCTTCTCTCTCTGGTTGCCCTTCTGTTCTCTCCTTTCTCTGGATGTCCTTCTGTCCTTTCTTCACTCTGGATGCAATTTTGTCCTCTCCTCTCTCATGATACCCTTCTATACTATCCTCTCTCTGGACGCCCTTCTGTTCTCGCCTCTCTCTGGATGTCCTTGTGTCCTCTTCTCTCTCTGGTTGCCCTTCTGTTCTCTTTTCTCTCTGGATGTCCTTCTGTCCTCTCCTCTCTCAGGAAAAAATTCTGTTCTATCCTCTCACTGTATGTCCTTCTGTTCTCTCCTCTCTCTGAATTCCCTTCTGTCTTCTCCTCTCTCCAGATGACCTTCTGTTCTATTCTCTCCCTAGATGCACTTCAGTCCTCTCCTCTCTCAGGATACCCATCTGTCCTCTTCTCCATCTAGATTCTTTCTCTCTTCTCCTCTTTCCAAATGCCCTACTGTTCTCTCCTCTCTCTGGAAGCCCTTCTGTCTTCTCCGCTCTCTGGATGCTTTTCTGTTCTCTCCTCTCTCTACATGCCTAACTGTTCTCTCCTCTATCTAGATGTTCTTAGGTCTTCTCCTCTTTTTGTATGGCCTTCTTTACTCTTTTCTGTGGATGCCCTTCTGACCTCTCCTCTCTCTGGATGCCATTGTATTCTCTCTTCTCTCTGGATGCCATTCTGTCCTCTCCTCTCTCTGGATGCCCTTCTGCCTTCTCCTCTTTCTGGATGCCCTTCTATTTACTTCTCACTCTGGATGCCCTTCTGTCTTCTCCTCGTTCTGGATTCTCTACTGTTCTCTTCTCTCTAGATGCCCATTTGTCTTCTCCTTTCTCTGGATGCCTGATTATTTTCTCCTCACTCTGGATACCCCTCTGTCTTCTCCTCTCTCTAGATGCCCTTCTGTTCTCTCCTATCACTGGATGCAATTCTGTCATCTCCTCTCTCTGGATACCTTTCTGTCTTCTCCTCTCTCTGGATGCCGTTCAGTCCCTTTCTCTCTCAGGATGTCCTTCAGTCTTCTGCTCTCTCTGGATTGGCTTCTGTTGTCTCCTCTTTCTGTATTCTCTCCTGTTCTATCATCTCTCTGGATGCCCTTCTGTTCTTTCTTCTCTCGGGATGTCCTTTTGTCCTCTATTCTCTCTGGATGCCCGGGTGTCCTCTTCTTTCTCTGGATGCCCTTCTGTTCTCTCCTCTCTCTGGATGCCATTTTGTTCTCTCCTCTCTCTTGATACACCTCTGTTCTCTCATCTCTCTTTATACCCTTCTGTCTTCTCCTCTCTCTGTATGGCCTTCTGTATTCTTTTCTGTGGATGCCCTTATGTTCTATCTTCTTTAGGGATGTTCTTCTGCTCTCTCTTCTCTCTGGAGGACACTCTGTCCTCTTCTCTCTCTGGATTCCCTTGTGTCCTCTCCTATCTCCCGATGCCCTCTGTCTGCTCATCTTTCTGGATACCCTTTTGTTCTCTACTCTCTCTATATGCCCTTCTGTGCTCTATTCTCTCTGGATGTCCTTATATTCTCTCTTCTCCCTGGATGTTCTTCTGTCTTCTCCACTCTCTGGATACCATTCTATTCCCTACACTCTCTGGATGCCCTTCTTTTTTCTCCACTCTCTGGATGCCCTTCTGATCTCTTTATCTCTGGATGCCCTTCTGTTCTCTCCTCTCTCTAGATTCCCTTCTGTCTTCAACACTCTCTAGATGGCTTTTTGTTCTCTGCATTCTCTGGATCCCTTCTGTCTTCTCCTCTCTCTCGAGGGCCTTCTGTCCTCTCCTCTCTCTGGATGCCCTTCTGTCCTCTCCTCTCTCTAGATGCCCTTCTGTCATCTCCTCTCTCTGGATGCCCTTCTGTTCTCCCCTTTCTCTGGATTCCCTTTTTGTCCTCTCCTTTTTTTGGATGCCCTTCTCTTCTCTTCTCTTCTCTTCTCTTCTCTTCTCTTCTCTTCTCTTCTCTTCTCTTCTCTTCTCTTCTCTTCTCCTCTCCTCTCCTCTCCTCTCCTCTCCTCTCCTCTCCTCTCCTCTCCTCTCCTCTCCTCTCCTCTCCTCTCCTCTCCTCTTCTCTTCTCTTCTCTCTCTAGATGCCATACAGTCCTCTATTACATCTGGATGCCTTTCTTTTCTCTCATATCTCTGGATGCCCTTCTGTGCTCTCCTCTATCTGGATGTCCTTCTCTCCTTTCCTCTCTCTGGATGCCCTTCTGTCTTCTCCTCTATCCCTATGCCCTTCGGTTCTCTTGTCTCTCTGGATGCCCTTCTGTATTCTCATCTCTCTGGATGCCTAACAATTTTCTCCTCACTCTGGATACCCTTCTGCCTTCTCCTCTTTCTAGATGCCCTTCAGTTCTCTCCTCTCACTGTATGCCATTCTGTTCTCTCCTCTTGGGATGTCTTTCTATCCTCTCCTCTTTCCGAATGCCTTTCTGTCATCTCCTCTCTCTGGATGCCCTTCTGTTCTCTCCTCTCTCTAGATGCACTTCTCTCTTTTTCTCTCTCTAGATGCCATTCTGCTCTCTCCTCAATCTAGATGCCCTTCTGTCCTCTCCTCTTATGGATGCCCTTCTGCCTTCTCCTTTTTCTGGTTGCACTTCTGTTCTCTGCTCTCTCTAGATGCCCCTCTGTCCTCTTCTCTCCCTGGATACCCTTCGGTCCTCTCCTCTCTCACGATGCCCGTCTGTCCTCTACTCCATCTGGATACCTCCTCTCTTCTTTTTCTGGATGCCCTTCTGTTCTCTAATCACTCTGGAAGCCCTTCTGTCTTATCCTCTCTCTGCATGCACTTCTGTTTTCTTCTCTCTCTGGATGTCCTTCTGTCCTCTCTCTCTCGGGATGCCCTTGTGTTCTCTCTTCCCTCTAGATACCCTTCTGTTCTCTCCTCTATCTAGATGCCCTTGTTTCTTCACCTGTCTCTGTATGGCATTCTGTACTCTTTTTTGTGGGTGCCCTTCTGTCCTCTCCTCTCTCTGCATACATTTCTGCTCTCTCTTCTTTCTGGCAGCCATTCTTTCCTCTCCTCTCTCTGGATACCCTTCTGTCTTCTCCTATCTCCCAATGCCCTTCTGTCTTTTCCTCTTTCTGGATGCACTTCTGTTCTCTGCTCTCTCTAGATGCCCTTCTGTCCTCTCCTCTCTCTGGATGCAATTCTGTTCTCTTTTCTCTCTGGATGCACTTCTGTCCTCTCCTTTCTCAGGATTCCCATCTGTCCTCTTCTCCATCTAGATGCCTTCTCTCTTCTCCTTTTTCTGGATTCCCTTCTGTTCTCTCCACTCTCTGGATGCCCTTCTGTCTTCTCCCCTCTCTGGATGCCCTTCTCTTCTCTCCTCTATCTAGATGCCCTTCTGTCTTCTCCTCTCTCTGTTTGGCCTTCTGTACACTTTTCTGTGGATGCCCTTACATCCTCTCTTCTCTATGGATGCCCTTCTGATCACTCTTCTCTCTGGAGGCCATTCTGTCCTCTCCTCTCTCTGGATTCCCTTCTGTCTTTTCCTATCTCCCAATGCACTTTTGCCTGCTCCTCTTTCTGCATACCCTTCTGTTCTCTGCTCTCTCTACATGCCCTTCTGTCCTCTATTCACTCTGGATGCCCTTATATACTATTCTCTCTCTGGATGTTCTTCTGTCTTCTCCACTCTCTGGATACCATTCTATACTCTCCTCTCTGTGGATGCCTTTCTGTCTTCTCCTCTTTCTGGATGCCCATCTTTTCTCTCCTCTCTCTAGATGCCTTTCTGTTTGCTCCAATATCCATATGCCCTTCTGTCTTCTCCTCACTCTGGATGGCCTTCTGTTCTCTTTTCTGTGGATTCCCTTCTGTCCTCCCCTTTCTCTGGATGCCCTTCTGTCTTCTCCTCTTTCTGGATGCCCTTCTGTTTTCTGCTCTAACTAGAGGTCCTTCTGTCCTCTCTTCTCTCTGGATGCCCTTCCGTTCTCTTCTCTCCCTGGATGCCCTTCTGTCCTGTCATCTCTCTAGATGCCCGTCTGTCCTCTTCTCCATCTGGTGTCCTTCTCTCATTTCCTCTTTCCGGATGAACTTCTGTTCTCTCCTCTCTCTAGAAGCCCTTCTATCTTCTCCTCTCTCTGGATACCCTTCTGTCCTCTTAGTTCTCTGGATTTCCTTCATTCTTCTGCTCTCTCTGGATGCCCTTCTGTTCTCTCCTCCTTCTGGATTCTCTTCTGTTCTCTCTTCTCTCTGGATGCCTTCCTATTCTCAACTCTCTTGCGATGCCCTTCTGTACTCTCCTCTCTCCAGATGCCCTTCTGTCTTCTCCTTTCTCTGTATGTTATCCTGTACTCTTTTTTGTGAATGCCCTTCTGTCCTCTCCACTCTCTGGATGCACTTCTGATCTCTCTTCTCTCTGGAGGCCATTCTGTCCTCTCCTCTTTATAGATGCCCTTCTGTCTTCTCCTATCTCCTGATGCCTTTCTGCCTTCTCCTCTTTCTGGATGTCCTTCTGTTCTCTGCTCACTCTAGATGCCCTTCTGTCCTCTCCTCTCTATGGATGTCCTTCTGTTCTCTTCTATCCCTCTATACCTTTCTGTCCTCTCCTCTCTCACAAATCCCGTCTGTCCTCTTCTCCATCTGGATACCTTCTCTCTACTCTTTCCGGATGCCCTTCTGTTCTCTCCTCTCTTAGAAGCTTTTCTGTTCTCTCCTCTATCTAGATGCCCTTCTCTCTTCTCCTGTCTCTGTATGGCATTCTGTACTCTTTTCTGTGGATGCCCTTCTGTCCTCTCCTCTCTCTGCATTCCCTTCTGCTCTGTATTCTCTCTTGTGGCCATTCTGTCCTCTCCTCTCTCTAGATTGCCTTCTGTCTTCTCCTATCTGCCTATGCCCTTCTGTCTTTTCCTCTTTCTGGAAGCATTCCTGTTCTTTGCTCTCTTAAGATGCCCTTCTGTCCTCTCCGCTCTCTGGATGCCCTCCTGTTCTCTTCTTACCCTGGATTCCCTTCTGTCCTATACTTTCTCCGGATTCCCGTCTGTCCCCTTCACCATCTAGATGCATATTCTCTTCTAGTTTTTCTGGATGACCTTCTGTTCTCTCATCTATCTGGAAGCCTTTCTGTCTTCTCCCCTCTCTGGATGCCCTTCTGTTCTCTCCTCACTCTAGATGCCCTTCTGTTCTCTCCTCTATCTAGATGCCCTTCTGTCTTCTCCTCTCTATGTATGGCCTTCTGCAATCTTTTCTGTGGATGCCCTTATGTCCTCTCTTCTCTATGGATGCCCTTCTGCTCTCTCTTTTCTCTGGAGGCCATTCTGTCCTCTCCTCTCCCTGGATGCCCTTCTGTCTTCTCCTATCTCCCAATGCCCATCTGTCTGCTCCTCTTTCTGGATACCATTCTGTTCTCTGCTCTCTTTACATGCCCTTCTGTCTTCTATTCTTTCTGGATGCACTTATGTTCTCTGCTCGCTCTGGATGTTCTTCTGTCTTCTCCTCTCTCTGGATGCTATTTTGGTCTCTCCTCTCTCTGTATGCCCTTCTGTAGTCTCCTCTCTCTGGATGCCCTTCTGTTCTCTCCTCTCTCTGGATTCCCTTTTTGTCTTCTCTTCTCTCCGGATGCCCTTCTCTTCTCTCCTCTCTCTGAATAACCTTCTGTCTTCTCCTCTCTCTGGATGCCTTTCTTTTCTCTCATCTCTCTGGATGCCTTTCTGTGCTCTCCTCTCCTTGGATGCCTTTCTGTCCTCTCCTCTCTCTGGAGGCCATTCTGTCCTCTCCTCTTGCTGGTTGCCTTTTTGTCTTCTTCTATCTCCCAATGCCCTTCTGTCTGCTCCTCTTTCAAGATACACTTCTGTTCTCTGGTCTCTCTACATGCCCTTCTGTCCTCTATTCTCTCTGGATGTCCTTATGTTCGCTCCTTGCTCTGGATGTTCTTCTGTCTTTTCTACTCTCTTGAAAACATTCTACTTTCTACTCTCTCTGGATGAGCTTCTGTCTTCTCCTCTCTCCAGATGCCCTACTGACTTCTCCTCTCTCTGGATGCCATTCTACTCTCTTCTCTTTCTGGATTCCCTTCTGTTCTCTCCTCTCTCTGGATGCACTTCTGTCTTCTCCTCTCTCTGGATACCGTTCTATCCTCTCCTCTCTCTAGATACTCTTCTGTCTTCTTCACTCTCTGGATGCATTTCTGTTCTCTACTCTCTCTGGATGACCTTCTGTCTTCTTCTCTCTCCTGGTGATCCTCTGTCTTCTCCTCTCTCTGGATGCCCTTATGTTCTCTCCTCTCTCTAGATGGTCTTCTGTTCTCTCCTCTATCTAGATGCCCTTCTGTCTTCTCCTCTCTATGTATGGCCTCCTGTACTCTTTTCTGTGGATGCCCTTCTGTCATCTCCAAACTCTGGATGCCCTCCTGATCTCTCTTCACTCTGGAGGCCATTCTGTCCTCTCTTCTCTATGGATGCCCTTCTGTCTTCTCCTATCTCCTGATGCCCTTCTGCCTTCTCCTCTTTCTGGATGCCCCTCTGTTCTCAGCTAACTCTAGATGCCCTTCTGTCCTCTCCTCTCTCTGGATGCACTTCTGAATTCTTCTCTTTCCAATGCCCTACTGTCCATTACTCTCTCTTAATGCCCTTCAGTCTTGTCCTCTCTCCGATTGCCCTTCTGTTTCGCCTCTCTCTGGATTCCCTTCTGTCTTCTCCTCTCTCTGTATGCCCTTCTGTTTTCTCCTGTTTCTGGATGCCCTTCTGTCCTCTTCTCTCTCTGTATGTCCTTCAGTCTTCTCCTCTCTCTGGATGCCCTTCTGTTCTCTCCTCTCTCTGGTTGCCATTCTGTCTTCTCCTCTCTTTGGATGTCCTTCTATCTTCTCCTCTCTCTGGATGCACTTCTGTCATCTCCTCTCTCTTGATGCCCTTCTGTTCTCTCCTCTCTCTGGATGCCCTTCTCTCTTCTCTCTCTGGATGCCCTTCTGCTCTCTCCTCTCTCTGAATGATCTTGTGTTCTCTCCTATCTCTGGATTCCTAACTATCTTCTCCTCTCTATGGATGCCCTTCTGTTCTCTCCTCTTTCTTGATGCCCATCTGTCCTCTCCTCTCTCTTGATGCCCTTATGTTCTCTCCTCTCTCTAGATGGTCTTCTGTTTTCTCTTATATCTAGATGCCCTTCTGTCTTCTCCTCTCTCTGTATGGCCTCCTGTACTCTTTTCTGTGGATGCCCTTGTGTCATCTCCACTCTCTGGATGCCCTTCAGATCTCTCTTCTCTCTGGAGGCCATTCTGTCCTCTCCTCTGTATAAATGCCCTTCTGTTTTCTCCTATCTCCTGATGCCCTTCTGCATTCTCTTCTTTCTGGATGCCCTTCTGTTCTCTGCTAACTCTAGATGCCCTTCTGTCCTCTCCTCTACCTGTATGTCCTTTTGTTCTCTTCTCTCCCTCGATACCTTTCTGTCCTCTCCTCTCTCAAGGTTGCCCGTCTGTCCTCTTCTCCATCTGGATGCCTTCTCTCTTCTCTTTCCAGATGCCCTTCTGTTCTCTCCTCTCTCTAGATGCCCTTCTGTTCTCTACTCTATCTAAATGCCCTTCTCTCTTCTCCTGTCTCTGTATGGCATTCTGTACTCTTTTCTGTGGATGCCCTTCTGTCCTCTCCTCGCTCTGCATGCCCTTCTGCTCTTTATTCTCTCTGGTGTCCATTCTGTCCCCTCCTCTCTCTGGATGACCTTCTGCCTTCTCCTATCTCCCTATGCCATTCTGTCTTTTCCTCTTTCTGAATGCACTCCTGTTCTCTAGATGCCCTTCTGTCCTCTCCTTTTTCTGGATGCCCTTCTGTTCTCTTCTCTCCCTGGATTCCCTTTTGTCCTCTACTTTCTCTAGATTCCCGTCTGTCCTCTTGACCATCTAGATGCCTTCTCTCTTCTCCTTTTTCTGGATGACCTTCTGTTCTATCCTCTATCTGGAAGCCCTTCTGTCTTCTCCACTCTCTGGATGCCCTTCTATTCTCTCATCTCTCTAGATGCCCTTCTGTTCTCTCCTCTGTCTAGATGCCCTTCTGTATTCTCCTCTCTTTGTATGGCCTCCATTACTCTTTTCTGTGGATGCCCTTCTGCCCTCTCCTCTCTCTGGATGTCCTTCTGCTCTCTCTTCTATCTGGAGGCTATTCTGTCCTCTCCTCTCTCTGGATGCCCTTCTGTCTTCTCCTATCTCCCGATGCCCTTCTCTCTTCTTTTTCTGGATACCCTTCTGTTCTCTGCTCTCTCTACATGCCCTTCTGTCCTCTATTCTCTCTGGTTGCCCTTATGTTCTCTCCTCCCTCTTGATGTTCTTCTGTCCTTTCCTCTCTCTGGATTCCCTTCTGTCTTCTCCTCTCTCCAGATGACCTTCCATTCTCTTTTCTCCCTGGATGCCCTTCCTTCCTCTCCTCTCTCAGGATGCCCGTCTATCCTCTTCTCCATCTAGATTCCTTCTCTCTTCTCCTCTTTCCGGATTCCCTTCTGTTCTCTCCTCTCTCTGGGAGCACTTCTATCTTCTCTGCTCTCTGGATGCCCTTCTGTTCTCTCCTCTCTCTAGATTCGCCCCTTTCCTCTCATCTCTCTAGATGTCCTTCTGTTCTGTTCTCTCTATTGATGCTCTTCTGTTCTCTCATGTTTTTGTATGACCTTGTGTCCTCTCCTCTCTCTGGATGCCCTTCTGTCTTCTACTTTCTCTGAATGCCCTTCTGTTCTCTCCTCTATCTAGATTCTCTTCTGTCTTCTCATCTCTCTGGATGCCCATCTGTTCTATTTTCTCTTTGTATGATCATCTCTTCTCTCATCTCTCTAAATGCCATTCTGCTCTCACCTCTCTTTGGATGATATTCTATTCTCTCATCTCTCTAATTGCCCTTGTGTCCTCTCCTCTCTCTCGTTGCCCTTCTATCCTCTCTTCTCTTTAGATTCCTTTCTATCTTCTCCTCTCTCTGGATGCCCTTCTGATCTCCCATCTCTCCGGATGCTCTTCTATCCTCTCATCTCTCTTGATGCCCTACTCTCTTCTCCTCTCTATAGATTGCCATCTGTTTTCACCTTTCTCTGGATGCCCTTGTGTCCTCTCCTCTCTCTGGATGCTCTTCTGTTTTCTCATTTCTCTGGATGCCCTTGTGACCTCTCCTCTCCCTGGATGTCCTTTTGGGCTCTCCTCTATCTGGATGCCCTTCTGTCCTCTCCTATCTCTGGATGCCCTTCTGTTTTCTCCTCTCTCCCTATGCCCTTCTGTTCTCTCATCTCTCCAGCTTCCCTTCTGTCTTCTACTTTCTCTGGATGCTTTTCTGTTCTCGAATCTCTCCGGATGAGCTTCTGTCTTCTCCTCTCTCTGGATGCCCTTCTGCTCTCTCCTCTCTCTGGATGCCCTTCTTTTCTCTCCTCCCTCCGGATGCCCTACTGTCTTCTCTCTCTTGATGCCCTTCTGCTCTCTCCTCTTTCTGGATTTCCTTCTATTCTCTCCTCTCTCAGGATTCCCTTCTGTCTTCTCCTCTCTCTTGATGCCCTTCTGTTCTCTCCTCTTTCTGGATGCCCTTCTGTTCTCTCCTCTCTCTGGATGCCCTTCTGTCTTCTCTTCTCTCTAGATGCCCTTCTGCTCTCTCCTCTTTCTGGGTGCGCTTCTGTTCTCTCTTCTCTCCTGATGCCCTTCTGTTTTCACCTCTCTCCAAATGCCCTTCTGCTCTTTCCTCTCTCTGGATGCCCTTCTGTCTTCTCCTCTCTCTGGATGCCCTTCTTTTCTCTCCTTTCTTCTGTCTCCTCCTCTTTCTAGATAACCTTCTGTTCTCTGCTCTCTCTTCATACGCTTCTGTGCTCTGTCCTCTCTGGATGCCCTTTTGTCCTCTCCTCTTTTTGGATGCCGTTCTGCTGTCTCTTCTCTCTGGGTGCCCTTCTATACTCTCCTATCTCTGGAAATCCTTCTGACATCGTCTCTCTCTGGATGCCCTTCTGGCTTCTTCTCTCTCCCTATGCCCTTCTGTTCTATCATCTCTTCCGATGCCCTTCTGTCTTCCCCTCTTCTGGATTCCCGACAATTTTCTCCTCACTCTGAATGCTGTTCTTTCTTCTCCTCTCTCTAGATACCCATCTGTGTTCTCCTCTTCTCTCTCTGGATGTCCTTCACTCTTCTGCTCTCTCTGGATGGGCTTCTGTTATCTTGTCTTTCTGGATTCTTTCCTGTTCTCTCATCTCTCTAGATGCACTTCTGTTCTCTCTTCTCTCAGAATGTCCTTCTGTAATCTCCTCTCTCTGGATGCCCTTCTGTCTTCTCCTTTCTCTGGTTGGCCTTCTGTTCTCTCCTTTCTCTGGATGCCCTTCAGTTCTCTCCTCTCTCTGGGTGCCCTTGTGTCCTCTTCTCTCTCTGGTGGCCCTTCTGTTCTCTCCTCTCTCTGGATGTTCTTCTGTCCTCTCCTCTCTCTGGTTGTGATTATGTCCTCTCCTCTCTCAGGATACCCTTCTATACTATCCTCTCTCTGGATGCCCTTCTGTTCTTGCCTCTCTCTGTATGCCCTTCTCTCCTCTCTCTCTGGATGCCATTCTGTTCTCTTCTCTCCCTGAATGCACTTCTGTCCTCTCCTCTCTCAGGATACCCATCTGTCCTCTTCTCCATCTAGATTCCTTCTCTCTTCTCCTCTTTCCAGATGCCCTACTGTTCTCTCCTCTCTCTGGAAGCCCTTCTGTCTTCTCTGCTCTCTGGATGCTTTTCTGTACTCTCCTCTCTCTACATGCCTAACTGTTCTCTCCTCTATCTAGATGCCCTTTTGTCTTCTCTTCTCTCTGTATGGCCTTCTTTACTCTTTTCTGTGGATGCCCTTCTGACGTCTCCTCTCTCTGGATGCCATTGTTTTCTCTCTTCTCTCTGGATGCCATTCTGTCCTCTCCTCTCTCTGGATGCCCTTTTTTCTTCTCCTGTCTACGGATGCCCTTCAGTCCTCTTCTCTCTCTGGATGTACTTCAGTTTTCTGCTCTCTCTGGAATGCCTTCTTTCTCTCCTCTTCCTAGATTCTGTCCTGTTCTCTCATCTCTCTGAATGCCCTTCTGTCCTCTCCTCTCTCTGGATGCCCTTATTTCCTCTCCTCTTTCTGGATGCCCTTCTTTTCTCTCCTCTTTCTGGATGCCCTTTTGGTCTTCTCTCGCTGGATGCCCTTCTCTTTTCTCCTCTCTCTGGATGTCCTTCTGTTCTCTCCTTTGTCCGGATGCCCTTCTGTCTTCTCTCTCTGATTGCCCTTCTGTCTTCTCCTCTATCTGGAGGCCCTTCTGTTCTTTCCTTTCTCTGGATGCCCTTCTGTCCTCTCCTCACTCTGGATACCCTTCTGTCTTCTCCTATCTCCCGATGCCCTTCTGTCTTCTCCTCTTTCTGTATACCCTTCTGTTCTCTGCTCTCTGTTCATGCCCTTCTGTCCTCTATTGTATCTGGATGCCCTTATGTTGTCTCCTCTCTCTGGATGTTCTTCTGTCTTCTCCACTCTCTGTATACCATTCTATTCTCTACTCTCCCTGGATGCCCTTCTGTCTTCTCTTCTCCCTGGATGCCCTTCTGCTCTCCTCTCTCTGTGGATGTGTTTCTGTCTTCACCTCTCCCTCGATCCCTCCTGTCCTCTCCTCTCTCTGGATGCCCTACTTCACTCTCCTTTCTCTGAATGCCCTTCTGTACTCTGCTCTCTCTGGATGACCTTCTGTCCTCTCCTCTCTCTGAATGCCCTTCTGTTCCCACTTCTTTCTCTCTGGATTCCCTTTTTGTCTTCTCCTCTTGCTGCATGCCCTTATCTTCTCTCCTCTCTCTAGATGCCCTTTTTCCCTCTCCTCTCTCTGGAAGCCCATCTGTTCTCTCCTCTCTCTGGATGCCCTTCTGTCTTCTCCTCTTCCTGGATGCCCTTCTGGTCTATCCTCTCTCTGGATGCCCTATTGTCTTTTCCTCTCTCTGGATGCCCTTCTGCTCTCTCCTCTCTCTGGATGCCCTTCTGTAATCTCCTCTCTCCGGATGTCCTTCTCTATTCTCCTCTCTCTGGATGCCCTTCTCTTCTCTCCTCTCTCTAGATGCAATTCTGTCTTCTCCTCTCTCTGGATGCCCTACAATTCTTTCCTCACTCTGGATATCCTTCTGTCCTCTCTTCTCTCTGGATGCCCTTCTGTATTCTCATCTCTCTGCATGCCCTTCTGTCCTCGTCTCTCTCTGGATATTTTTCAGTCTTCTGCTCTCTCTGTATGCCCTTCTGTTGTATCCTACTTCTGGATTCTCTTCTGTTCTCTAATCTCAGTGGATGCCCATGTGTTCTCACCTCTCTCTGGATGCCCTTCTCTCATCTCTTCTCTCTGTATGCCCTTCTGTCTTCTTTTTTCTCTGGATGCCCTTCTTTTCTTTCCTCTCTCTGGATGCCCTTCTGTCCTCCCCTATCTATGGATGACCTTCTGTCATCTCCTCACTCTGGATGCCCTTCTTTTCTCTCCTTTCTCTGGATGCCCTTCTGATCTCCCCTCTTCATGGATGCCCTTCTGTTCTCTCCTCTCTCTGTATGCCGTTCTGTTCTCACTTCTCTCTAGATGCCATTCATCTTCTCCTCTATCTGAGTGGGTTTCTGTTCTCTCCTCTCTCTGGATCCCCTCTGTCTTCTTCTCCCTCTGGAGGCCCTTCTGTCCTCCTCTCTGTCTGAATGCCCTTCTGTTCTCTCTTCTCTAGATTACCATTTTGTCTTTTTCACTCTCTGGATTCCCTTCTCTTCTCTCCTCTCTCTAGATGCCCTTCTATACTCTATCTCTCTGGATGCTCTTCCATTCTCTCATCTTTTGGGATGCCCATCTGTCCTCTTCTCTCTCTGTATGCCCTTCTGTATTCTCCTCTCTCTGGATGCCCTTCTGTCCTCTCATATTTTTGGATGCGCTTCTGCTCTCTCCTCTCTCTGGAGACCCATCTGTCCTCTTCTCTCTCTTTGGATTTCCTTCTGTCTTCTCCTCTCTCTGGATGCCCTTCTGCCCTGTCCTCTCTCTGAATGCCCTTCTGTCTTTTTCTCTCTCTTGAAGCCCTTCTGTTCTCTACTCTCACTGGATGCCCTTCTGTCCTCCCCTCTCTTTGTATGCCCTTCTGTATTCTCCTCTTTCTGGATTCCATTTTGTTCTCTTCTCTCTGGATGCCCAACTGTCCTCTCTTCTCTGTGTATGCTCTTCTGTCTTCTCTCTCTGTATGCTCTTCTGTTCTCTCCTTTCTTTAGATTTTCTTCTGTCTTTTCCTGTCTCTGGATGCCCTTCTCTTCTCTCCTCTCTGGATTCCCTTTTTGTCTTCTCCTCTCTCTGGCTGCCCTTCCCTTCTTTCCTCTCTCTGGATGCTCTTTTGTCCTCTCCTCTCTCTGGATGCCCTTCTATCCGCTCCTCTTCCTGGATGCCCTTCTGCTCTCTCCTCTCTCTGGAATCACTTCTGTCCTCTCCTCTCTCTGTATGCTTTTCTGTATTCTCCTCTCTCTGTATGCTCTTCTCTTCTCTCCTCTCTTTAGATTCCCTTCTGTCTTTTCCTGTCTCTGGATGCCCTTTTCTTCTCTCCTCTCTCAATTACATTTTTGTCTTCTCCTCTCTCTGGCTGCCCTTCCCTTCTCTCCTCTCTCTGGATGCCCATCTGTCCTTTTCTCTCTCTGTATGTCCTTCTGTGTTCTCCTCTCTGTGGATGCCCTTCTGTTCTCTCCTCTCCCTGGAATCACTTCTATTCTCTCCTCTTTCTGGATGCCCTTGTTTCCTCTCATATTCCTGGATGCGCTTCTGCTCTCTCCTCTCTCTGGAGGCCCATCTGTCCTCTTCTCTCTCTTTGGATTCCCTTCTGTCTTCTCCTCTCTCTGGATGCCCTTCTGCCCTGTCCTCTCTCTGAAAGCCCTTCTGTCTTTTCCTCTCTCTTGAAGCCCTTCTGTTCTCTCCTCTCACTGGATGCCCTTCTGTCCTCCCCTCTCTTTGTATGCCCTTCTGTATTCTCCTCTTTCTGGATGCCCTTTTGTTCTCTTCTCTCTGGATACCCTTCTGTCCTCTCCTCTCTCTGGATGCCCTTCTGTATTCTCATCTCTCCGCATGCCCTTCTGTCCTCTTCTCTCTCTGGATATCCTTCAGTCTTCTGCTCTCTCTGGATGCACTTCTGTTCTCTCCTATTTCTGGATTCTCTTCTGTTCTCTCTTCTCTCTTGATGCCTTTCTGTTCTCAACACTCTCGTGATGCCCTTCTGTTCTCTCCTCTCTCTGGATGCCCTTCTGTCCTCTGCTCTTTCTGTATTCTCAACTGTTATCTTCTCTCTATATGCCCTTCTGTTTTCTCCTCTCTCTGGATGACTGACAATTTTCTCCTCACTCTGGATACCCTTCTGTCTTCTCCTCTTTCTAGAAGCCCTTCTGTTCTCTCCTCTCACTGGTTGAAATTCTGTCCTCTCCTCTCTCTGGATGCCCTTCTGTCTTCTCCTCTCTCCAGATGCCCTTCTATCCACTTCTCTCTCAGGATATCCTTCAGTCTTCTGCTCTCTCTGGATGGGCTTCTGTTCTCTCCTCTTTCTGTATTCTCTCCTGTTCTATCATCTCTCTGGATGCCCTTCTGTTCTCTCTTCTCTCGGGATGTCTTTTTGTCCTCTCCTCTCTCTGGATGCCCTTCTGTCTTCTCCTTTCTCTGGAAGCCTTTCTGTTCTCTCCTCTCGCTGGATGCCATTTTGTCCTCTCCTCTCTCTTGATACCCTTCTGTTCTCTCCTCTCTATGGATGCCCTTCTGTATTCTCCTCTCTCTGGATGCCCTTGTGTCCTCTTCTCTCTCTGGATGCCCTTCGGTTCTCTCCTCTCTCTGGATGCCCTACTGTTCTCTTGTCTTTTTGATGCCCTACTCTCCACTCCTCTCTCTGGATACCCTTCTGTCTTTTCCTATCTCCGAATGCCCTTCTGTTCTCTACTCTCTCGGGATTCCCTTCTGTTTAATCCTCTCTCTGGATGCCCTTCTGTACTCTCATCTCTACAGATGCCCTTCTGTCTTCTCCTCTCTCTGGATTCCCTTTTGTTCTCTCCTCCCTCTGGATGCCCTTCTGTCCTCTCCTCTCTCTGAATGCCCTTCTGTCTTCATCTTTCTCTGGATGTCTTTCAGTTCTCTCCTCACTCTCGATTCCCTCTTTGTATTCTCCTCTCTCTGGATCTTCATCTGTTCTCTTCTCTGGCTAGATGCCCTTCTGTCCTCTATACTATCTGGATGCCCTCTGTTCTCTCTTCGCTCCAAAAGCCCTTCTGTCCTCTCCTCTCTCTTAATTTCCTTCAGTCCTCTCCTCTCTCTGGATGCCCTTCTGTCTTCTCCTTTGTACCGATGCCCTTCTGTTCTCTCCTCTCTATGGATGCCCTTCTGTCGTCTCCTATCTCTGGATGCCCTTCTGTTCTCTACTCATTCTGGATGCCCTTCTGTCCTTTCCTCTCTCTTGATAGCCTTCTGTTCTTTCGTCTCTCTGGATGCTCTTCTATTCTTTCCTCTCTCTGGATGCCCTGTGTCATCTTCTCTCTCTGGATGCCATTCTGTACTTTCCTCTCTCTGGATGCTCTTCTGTTTCTTCTTTCTGGATACCCTTCTGCCCACTCCTCTCCCTGGATGCCCTTCTGTGTTTTCCGCTCTCTGAATGACCTTCTGTTCTCTCCTCTCTCTGAATTCCCTTCTGTCTTCTCCTCTCTCTGGATGCCCTTCTGTCTTCCCCTTTCTCTTGGTTCCCTTCTGTTCTCTCCACTCTCTAGATGCCCTTCTGTTCTCTCCTCTATCCAGATGTCCTTCTGTCTTCTCCTCCTTATGGATGGACTTCTTTTCTATTTTCTGTGGATGCCCATCTGTCCTCCCCTGTCTCTGGATGCCCATCTCTCTTCTCCTCTTTCTGGATGCCCTTCTGTTCTCTCCTCTCTCTCTATGCCATTCTGCATCCAACCCACTCTGGATGTCTTTCTGTTCTCTCCTCTCTCTGGATGCCCATCTGTCCTCTCCTCACTCTGTATTATCTTCTGTCTTCTCCTCTCTCTGAATGCCATTCTGTTGTCTCCTCTCTTTGGATTCCTTTTGTCTTCTCCTCTCTCTTGATACCCTTCTGCTCTATCCTCTCTCTGAGTGCCCTTCTGTATTCTTGTCTCTCTGGTTTCACTTCTGTTCTCTCCTCTCACTGGATGCCCTTCTGTCTTCATCTCTCTCTGGATGTCATTCTGTATAATCCTCTTTCTGGATGCCCTTCTGTTTTCTGCTCTCTCTAGATGCCCTTCTGTCCTTTCTTCTCCCTGGATACCCTTCTGTCTTCTCCTCTCTCTGGATGCCCTTACGTCCTGTTTGTTCTGTTGATGTCCTTCAGTCTTCTGCTCTCTCTCGATGCCCTTCTGTTCTCTCCTCTTTCTGGATTCTCTTAAGTTCTCTCTTCTGTCTGGATGCCTTTCTGTTCTCAACACTCTCAGGATGCCCTTCTGTTCTCTCTTCTCCGGATGCCCTTCTGCCTTCTCCTCTCGCTGGTTTCCTTTCTATTCTCTCCTCTCTCTGGATGACCTTCTGTCCTCTGCTCTTTCTGGATTCTCTACTGTTCTCTTCTCTCTATATGCCCTTCTGTATTCTCCTCTCTCTGGATGACTGACAATTTTCTCCATACTCTATATACCCTTCTGTCTACTCCTCTCTCTAGAAGCCCTTTTGTTCTCTCACATCACTGGATACAATTCTATCTTCCCCTCTCTCTGGATGCCTGTCTCTCTTCTCCACTCTCTGCATGCCCTTCTGTCCTCTTCTCTCTTAGGATGTCCTTCAGTCTTCTGCTCTCCCTGGATGGGCTTCTGTTCTCTCCTCTTTCTGTATTCTCTCCTGTTCTCTCCTCTCCCAGGATTGCCTTTTGTTTTCTCCTCTCTCTGGATGCCCTTCTGTTCTCTCCTCTTTCTGGATGCCCTTATGTTCTCTCCTCTCTCCGCATTCCCTTCTATCTTCTATTTTTCCTGGATGGCCTTCTGTTCTCTCCTCTTTCTGGATGCCCTTCTGTTCGTTCCTCTCCCGGATGCCCTTATATCTTCTCCTATTTCTGGATGCCCTTCTGTTCCCTCCTCTCTTTGGATGCCCATCTGTCTTCTCCTCTATCAGGATGCACTTCTTCTCTCTCCTATATCTGGATGCCCTTCTGTCTTCTACTCTCTCCAGATGAGCTTCTGCTCTCTCCTATCTCTGGATGCCGTTTTGTCCTCTCTTCTCTCTGGATGCCCTTCTGTCTTCTCCATTTCCTGGATGCACTTCTGCTCTCTCCTCTCTCTGGATGCCCATCTGTCCTCTTCTCTTTCTGTCTCTGTATGCCTTTCTGTCTTCTACTCTCTCTGGATGCCCTTCTGTTCTCTCCTCTCTTTGGATTCCCTGTCTTCTCTTCTCTCTGGATGCCCTTCTTCTCTCTCTGCTCTGTGGATGCCCTTCTGTAATCTTCTCTCTGGATGCCCTTCTGTCCTCTCTTCTCTTTGTTTGCCCTTCTATTCTTTCCTATCTTCCTATACTCTTCTGTTCTCTCCTCTCTGTGGATGCACTTCTGTACTCTCCTCTCTCTGGATGCCCTTCGGTTCTCTCCTCTCACTAGATGCAATTCTGTCCTCTCCTCTCTCTGGATGCCCTTCTGTCTTCCTCTCTCCCGGATGCCCTTCAGTCCTCTTCTCTCTCAGGATGTCCTTGAGTCTTCTGCTCTCTATGGATGGGCTGCTTTTCTCCCCTCTTTGTGTATTCTCTCCTGTTCTATCATCTCTCTGGATGCTCTTCTGTTCTCTCTTCTCTTGGGATGTCCTTTTTTACTCTCCTCTCTCTGGATGCCCCTCTGCCTTTTCCTCTGTCTGAATGCCCTTCTGTTCTATCCTCTCTCTGGATTCCCTTCTGTCCTCTCCTCTTTCTTTACGCCCTTCTGTTCTCTCCTCTATCCAGATCCCCTTCTGCCTTCTCCTCACCTGGATGGCTTTCTGTTCTCTCCTCTTTCTGGATGCACTTCTGTCGTCTCCTCTTTTTGGATGTTTTTCTGCCCTCTCTTCTCTCTGAATGCCCATCTGTCCTGTCCTCTCTCTGAATGCCCTTCTGTATTCTCTCTCAGGATGCTTTTCGGTTCTCTCCTCACCCTCGATTCACTCTTTGTGATCCTCTCTCTCTGGATGCCCTTCTGTCCTCTCCTCTCTTTGGATGCCATTCTGTTCTCTCCTCTCACCCTACGCTCTTCTGTCCTCTCCTCTCTCTGGATGCCCTTCTGTCCTCTCCTCTCACTGGATGCAATTCTTTCCTCTCCTCAATCTGGATGCTTTTCTGTCTTCTCCTCGGTAGGCATGCCCTTCAGTCCTCTTCTCCCTTAGGATGTCCTTGAGTATTCTGCTCTCTCTGGATGGGCTTCTGTTCTCTCCTCTTTGTGTATTCTCTCCTGTTCTGTCATCTCTCTGGATGCTCTTCTGTTCTCTCTTCTCTCGGGATGTCCTTTTGTACTCTCCTCCCTCTGGATGTCCTTCTATCTTCTCCTTTCTCTGGATGCCCTTCTGTTCTCTCCTCTCTCTGGATGCCCTTTTGTCCTCTCTTCTCTCTTGATACCCTTCTGTTCTCCCATATATCTGGATGCCCTTCTGTATTCTGCTCTCTCTGGATGCCCTTGTGTCCTCTTCTCTCTCTGGATACCCTTCTATTCCCTCCTCTCTCAGGATGCCCTTCTGTTCTCTTCTCTTTCAGATGACCTTCTGTCCACTACTCTCTCCAGATGCCCTTCTGTCTTTTCCTCTCTCCGAATTCCCTTCTGTTTAATCCTCTCACTGGATTCCCTTTTGTCTTCTCCACTTTTTGGATGCCCTTCTGTTCTTTCCTCTCTTTGTATGCCCTTCTGTTCTCTCCTCTCTCCGGTTGCCCTTCTGTCTTCTTCTTTTTCTGGATGCCCTTCTTTTCTATCCTCTTTTCAGATGCTCTTCTGTCTTCTCCTCTCTGTATGCCCTTCTGTCCTCTCTTTTTTTCTGGATGCCCTTCTGTTCTCTTCTCTCTCCGGATGCCCTTCTGCCTTCTCCTCACTCTGGATGGCTTTCTGTTTTTTCTTCTCTCTGGATGCCCTTCTGTCCTCTCCTCTTTATGGGTGTTCTTCTGCTCTCTCCTCTCTCTGGATGCCCAGCTGTCCTGTCCTCTCTCTGAATGCCCTTCTGTCTTCTCCTCTTACTGGATGCCTTTCGGTTGTCTCCTCACTCTCGATTCCCTCTTTGTGTTCTCCTTTCTCTGGATTCCCTTCTGTTCCTTCATATCTCTGGATGTCCTTCTGTCCTCTATGTCACTGGATGCCCATCTGTCTCCTCCTTTCTCGCTATGGCCTTTTGTTCTCTCCTCTCTACCAATGCCCTTCTGTCTTCTCCTCTTTCTGGATGCCCTTGTGTTCTCGGGTCTATCTAGATGCCCTTCTGTCCTCTCCTCTCTCTGGATGCCCTTCTGTTCACTTCTCTCCCTGGATGCCCTTCTGTCCTCTCCCCTATCCGGATGCCCCTCTATCTTCTCCTCTCTCTGGATGCCCTTCTCTCTTCCCCTCTCTCTGGATGACCTTCATTTCTCTCCTCACTCTGGATACCCTTCCGTCTTCTCCTGTCTCTGAATGCCCTTCTGTTCTCTCCTCTCACTGGATGTCCTTCTCTCCTCTACTCTCACTTGATGCCCTTCTGTCCTCTTCTCTCCCTGTATGTCGTCAATCTTCTGCTCTCTCTGGTTACCCTTCTTTTCTCTCCTCTTTCTGGATTCTTTTCTGTTCTTTCCTCTCTCTGGATTCCCTTCTGACTTCTCCTTTCTCTGGATGCTTTTCTCTTCTCTCCTCTTTCTGGATGCACTTCTGTTCTCTCCTCTCTCTGTACGACATTCTGTACTCTTCTCTCTCTGGATGCCCTTCTGTCTTCTCCACTCTCTGTATACCCTTCTGTTCTTTCCTCTCTATGGATGCCCTTCTGTCTTCTTCTTTCTGTGGTTACCTTTCTATCCTCTTCTCTCTCTGGAAGCCCTTCAGTCCTCTCCTCTCTCTGAATGCCCTTCTGTCTTCTACTCTCTACGAATGCTCTTCTGTTCTCTCCTCTCTCTGCATTCCCTTCTGTCTTCTCCTCTCTCTGAATGCCCTTCTAGTCTCTCCTCTTTCTGGATGCCCTTCTTCCTGTCCCCACTATGGATGCACTTCTCTTCTCACCTCTCTCGACATTCCCTTCTGTGCTTTATTCTCTCTGGATGCCCTTCTGTTCTCTCTTCTCTCTGGATGCTCTTCTGGCCTCTCCTCTCTCTGTATGCCCTTCTGTCCTCTCCTCTATCTGGATGTCCTTCTGTATTCTCCTCTCTCCCTATGCCATTCTGTTCTTTCCTCTGTCCTGATGCCCTTATTTCTTCTCCTTTCTCTGGATGCCCTACAATTCTCTCGTCACTCTGGATACACTTCTGTCTTCTCCTATATATGGATGCCATTCTCTTCTCTCCTCTCACTGGATGCCATTCTGTCCTCTCCTCTGTCTGGATGCCTTTTCATATTCTCATCTCTCCCTATGCCCTTCTGTCCTCTCCTCTCTCTGGACATCCTTCAGTCTTCTGGTCACTCTGGATGCCCTTCTTACTATATGCTTTCTGGATTCTCTTCTTTTCTCTAATCTCTATGGATGCCATTGTGTTCTCTCCTCTCTCGGGATGTCCTTCTGTCATCTCTTTTCTGTATTCCCTTCTGTCTTCCTTTTTCTCTGGTTGCCTTCTGTTCTCTCCTCTCTCTTGATGCCCTTCTGTACATTCCTCGCTCTGGATACCCTTCTGTTTTCTCCTCTCTCTGGATGCCCTTCTGTTCTCTCTTCTCTCTGGATGCCCCTCTGTCCTGTCTTCTCTCTGATTGCCCTTCTGTTCACTTCTCTCCCTGGATGCCCTTCTGTCCTCTCCCCTATCCACATGCCCTTCTGTCCTCTTCTCTCTCTGGATGCCCTTCTGTCTTCTCCTCTCTCAGGATGACCTTCATTTCTCTCCTCACTCTGGATAACCTTCTGTCTTCTCGTTTTTCTGAATGCCCTTCTGTTCTCTCCTTTCACTGGATGTCCTTCTCTCCTCTCCTCTCACTGAATGCCCTTCTGTCCACTTCTGTCTCTGTATGTCGTCAGTCTTCTGCTCTCTATTGCTTGACATTTTGTTCTCTTTTCTTTCTGGATTCTCTTCTGTTCTTTCCTCTCTCTGGAATCCTTTCTCTTTTCTCCTTGCTTTGGATGCCCTTCTGTTCTCTCCTCTTTCTGGATGCTCTTCTGTTCTCTCCTCTCTCTAGATGCCCTTCTGTCTTTTCCTCTCTCTAGATGCCCTTGTATTATCTCCTCTCTCTGGATACCCTTCTATCCTCTCCTCTTTCTGGGTTCTCTTCTATTCTCTTCTCTCTGGATAACCTTTTGTTTTTTCTTTTCTCTAGATACCCTTCTGTCTTCTCCTCTCTGTGGATGCCCTTCTGTCTTCTCCTTTCATGGGATGACTTTCTGTTCTCTCCTCTCTCTGGCTGCTCTTCTGTCCTATCCTCTCTCTGGTAACCCTTCTGTCTTCTTATTTCTCTGGTTCCCTTTCTGTTCTCTTCTCTCTCTGAAAGCCCTTCAGTCCTCTCCTATCTCTGGATGCCCTTCTTGTTTCTCTTCCCTCTGGATGCCCCTGTTTTCTCTTCTCTCTACATAAGTTCTTCTGTCCTCTCCTCTCTCTGGATGTCCTTCTGTCTTCTATTCTCTATGAATGCTCATCTGTTCTCTCCTCTCTCTAGATTCCCTTCTGTCTTCTCCTCTCTCTGAATGCCCTTCTAGTCTCTCCTCTTTCTGGCTCCCTTCTGTCCCCCCTCTCTCTGGCTACTCTTCTGTCCTCTCCTCTCTCTGGATGCTCTTTTGTACTCTCCTCTCTGTTGATACCCTTCTGTTCTCTCCTCTCTCTGGAAGCCCTTCTGTATTCTCCTCTCTCTGGATGCCCTTGTGTCCTCTTCTCTTTCTGGATGCCCTTCGGTTCTCTCCTCTCTCTAGATGCTCTTCTGTTTTCTTCTCTTTCTGATGCCCTACTGTCCACTTTTCTATTTGGATACCCTTTTGTCTTTTCCTCTCTCCGAATGTCCTTCTGTTCTCTTCTCTCTCTGGATTCCCTTATGTTTTCTCCTCTCTCTGGATGCCCTTCTGTTCTCTCCTATTTCTGGAAGCCCTTCTGTTCTCTCCTCTCGTCGGATGCCCTTCTGTCTTTTCCTCTCTCTGGATGCACTTCTGCCGTCTCCTATCACTGGATGACCTTTGTTCTCTCATCTCTCCGGATGCCCTTCTGTCTTCTCCTCCCTCTGGATGCCCTTCGGCTCTCTCCTCTCTCTTTAGTCCCTTATGATCTCTCCTCTCTCCGGATGCCCTTCTGCCTTCTCGTCACTCTGGATGGCTCTCTGTTCTCTCATCTCTCTGGATAAACTTCTGTCCTCTCATCTTTTTGGATGTTCTTCTGCTCTCTCTTCTCTCTGGATGCCCATCTGTCCTGTCCTCTCTTCTGGATGCCCTTCTGTCTTCTTCTCTGTCTGGACTCCTTTCAGTTCTCTCCTCACTCTCAATTCCCCCTTTGTGTTCTCCTCTCTATGGATGCCCTTCTGTTCTCTCCTCTCTCTAGGTGCCCTTCTGTCCTCTATTCTCTCTGGATGCCCTCAGGTATCACGTTGCTATAGATGCCCTTCTGTCCTCTCCTCTCTCTCGATTCCCTTCAGTCCTCTCCTCTCTCTGGATGTCCTTCTGTCTTCTCCTTTCCTCTGATGCCCTTCTGTTCTCTACTCTCTAAGGATACCCTTCTCTCTCCTCCTCTGTCTGGATTCTCTTTTCTTCTCCCCTCTCTCTGGATTCACTTCTGTTCTCTCATCTCTCTTGATGCCATTTTGTCCTCTCCTCTATCTGCATGCCCTTCTGTCCTCTCTTCTTCCTGTATGCCCTTCTGCTCTTTTTTCTCCCTGGATGCCCATCTGTCCACGTCAAATGTCTCTGTATGCCCTTCTGTCATCTCCTCTCTCTGGATGCCCTTCTGTTCTCTCCTCTCTTTGGATTCCCTTCTGTCTTCTGCCCTCTGGATGACCTTCTGCTCTCTTGTCTCTCTGGATGCCCTTCTGTTATCTTCTCTATTGATGCCCTTCTGTCCTCTCCTCTCTGTGGATGCCCTTCTGTTCTCTCCTCTCTCCCTATGCTCTTCTTTTCTCCCCTCTCAGTAGATGCCCTTCTGTCCTCTCCTCTCTCTGGATGCCTTTCTGTCCTCTACTCTCACTGGATGCAATTCTGTCCTCTCCTCTCTCTGGATGCCCTTCTGTCTTGTCATCTCTCCCTATGCCCTTCAGTCTTCTTCTCTCTCAGGATGTCCTTGAGTCTTCTGCTCTCTCTGGATGGGCTTCTGATCTCTCCTCTTTCTGTATTCTCTCCTGTTATATCATTTCTCTGGATGCACTTCTGTTCTCTCTTCTCTCGGGATGTCCTTTTTTACTCTCCTCTCTCTGGATACACTTCTGTCTTCTCCTTTCTCTTAATGCCCTTCTGTACTCTCCTCTCTCTGAATTCCCTTCAGTTTTCTCCTCTCTTTGGATGCTCCTCTGTTCTCTTCTCTTTCAGGATGGCTTTCTGTTCTCTCCTCGCTCCAGATGCCCTTCTGTCTTCTCCTCCCTCTGGATGCCCTTCGGCTCTCTCCTCTCTCTTTAGTCCCTTCTGATCACTCCTCTCTGCGGATGCCCTTCTGCCTTCTCCTCACTCTGGATGGCTTTCTGTTCTCTCATCTCTTTGGATGAACTTCTGTCCTCTCCTCTTTTTGGATGTTCTTCTGCTCTCTCTTCTCCCTGGATGCCCATCTGTCCTGTCTTCTCTCTGGATGCCCTTCTGTCTTCTTCTCTGTCTGGACTCCTTTCAGTTCTCTCCTCACTCTCAATTCCCCCTTTGTGTTCTCCTCTCTATGGATGCCCTTCTGTTCTCTCCTCTCTCTAGATGACCTTCTGTCCTCTATTCTCTCTGAATGCCCTCAGGTATCACATTGCTATAGATGCCCTTCTGTCCTTTCCTCTCTCGATTCCCTTCAGTCCTCTCCTCTCTTTGGATGCCCTTCTGTCTTCTCCTTTCCTCCGATGCCCTTCTGTTCTCTACTCTCTAAGGATACCCTTCTCTCTACTCCTCTGTCTGGATTCTCTTTTGTTCTCCCCTCTCTCTGAATTTACTTCTGTTCTCTCCTCTCTCTGGATGCCCTTTTGTCCACTCCTCTATCTGGATGCCCTTCTGTCCTCTCTTCTTCCTGTATGCCCTTCTGCTCTCTTTTCTCTCTGGATGCCCATCTGTCTACTTCTCTCTCTCTCTGTATGTCCTTCTGTCATCTCCTTTCTCTGGATGCCCTTCTGTTTTTTCCTCTCTTTGGATTCCTTTCTGTCTTCTCCTCTCTGGATGACCCTCTGCTCTCTTGTCTCTCTGGAAGCTTTTCTGTTATCTTCTCTCTTGATGCCCTTTTCTCCTCTCCTCTCTTTGGATGCCCTTCTCTTCTCTCCTCTCTCCCTATGCTCTTCTGTTCTCCCCTTCCAGTGGATGCACTCCTGTCCTCTGCTCTCTCTTGATGCCCTTCTGTCTTCTCCTTTTACTTGATGCCCTTCTGTTCTCTACTCTCTTCGGATGCCTTTCTGTCTTCTCCTCTCTCTTGATGCCCTTCTCCTCTCTCTTATCACTGGATGCCCTTCTGTTCTCTCCCCTCTCCAGATGCCCTTCTGTCTTCTCCTCTCTCTGGATGGCTTTCTGTTCTCTCATCTCTCTGGATGAACTTCTGTCCTCTCCTCTTTTTGGATGTTCTTCTGCTCTCTCTTCGCTCTGGATGCCTATCATTCCTGTCCTCTCTCTGGATGCCCTTCTGTCTTCTTCTCTGTCTGGACTCCTTTCAGCTCTCTCCTCACTCTTGATTCCCCATTTGTGTTCTCTCACTCGATGTCCTTCTGTTCTCTCTTCTCTCTAGATGCCCTTCTGTCCATTATTTTCTCTGGATGTCCTCAGGTATCACGTCGCTATAGATGCCCTTCTGTCCTCTCCTCTCTCTCGATTCCCTTCAGTTCTCTCCTCTCTCTGGATGCCCTTCTGTCTTCTCCTTTCCTCTGATGCCTTTCTGTTCTCTACTCTCTAAGGATACCCTTCTCTCTCCTCCTCTGTCTGGATTCGCTTTTGTTCTCCCCTCTCTGGATTCACTTCTGTTCTCTCCTCTATCTGGATGCCCTTTTGTCCTCTCCTCTATCTGGATGCCCTTCTTTCCTCTCTTCTTCCTGTATGTCCTTCTGCTCTCTTTTCTCTCTGCATGCCCATCTGTCCACTTCTCTCTCTCTGTATGTCCTTCTGTCATCTCCTCTCTCTGGATGCCCTTCTATTCTCTTGTTTTTGATGCACTACTGTCCACTCCTCTCTCTGGATATCCTTCTGCCTTTTCCTCTCTCAGAATGCCCTTCTGTTCCCTCCTCTCTCTGGATGCCCTTCTATTCTCTTCTCTTTCCGATGCCCTACTGTCCACTCCTCTCTCTGGATACCCTTCTGTATTTTCCTCTCTTGGAATGCACTTTTGTTATCTCCTCTCTCTGAATGCCCTTCTATACTCTTCTCTTTCCGATGCCTTACTGTCCACTCGTCTCTCTGGATACCCTTCTGTATTTTCCTCTCTCTGAATGCCCTTCTGTCCTCTCCTCTCTCCGAATGACCTTCTGTACTCTCCTTTCTCTGGATTCCCTTCAGTCTTCTCCTCTCTTTGAATGCCCTTCTGTTCTCTCCTTTTTCTGGATGCCCTTCTGTTCTCTCCTCTCTCTGGCTGCCCTTCTGTCTTCTCCTTTTTCTGGATGCCCGTCTGTTCTCTCCTCTCTTTGGATGCCCTTCTGTCTTCTCCTCTCTCTGGATGCCTTTCTGTTCTCTCCTCTAGCCGGATGCCCTTCTGCATTCTTCTCACTCAGAATGGCTTTCTGTTCTCTCATCTCTCTGGATAAAATTTGTCCTCTCCTCTTGTTGGATGTTGTTCTGCTCTCTTTTCTCTCTGGATGTCCATCTGTCCTGTCCTCTCTCCAATGCCCTTCTGTCTTCTTTTCTCTCTGGACGCCTCTATTCCCTTCAGTCCTCTCCCCTGTCTGGATGCCCTTCTGTCCTGTCCCCTCTCCGGATGCCCTTCAGTCTTCTCCTTTCTCTTAATGCCCTTCTGTACTTTCCTCTCTCTGGATGCCCTTTTGTCCTCTCCTCTCCCATGATACCCTTCTCTTCTCTCCTCTCTGGATGCCCTACTTTTCTCTCATATTTCTGGATGCACTTCTGTCCTTTATTCTGGCTGAACGCCCTTTTGTTCCCTCCTCTATCCAGATGCCCTTCTGTCCTCTCCTCTTCCTTGATGCCCTTCTGTTCTCTCCTCTCTCCAGATGCCCTTCTGCCTTCTCCTCACTCTGGATGGCTTTCTGTTCTCTCCTTTCTCTAGATGACCTTCTGTCCTCTCCTCTTTTTGGATGCCCTTCTGCTCTCTCTTCCCTCTGGATGCCCATCTGTCCTGTCCTCTCTCTGAATGCCCTTCTGTCTTCTCTAACTGGACGCCTTTTGGTTCTCTACTCACTCTCGATTCCCTCTTTGTGTTCTCTCTCTGGATGCCCTTCTGTTCTCTACTCTCTCTCTCAATTCCCTTCAGTCCTCTCCTCTCTCCGGATGCACTTCTGTCTTCTCCTTTCTCCCGGTGTCCTTCTAGATGCTCTTCTGTCCTCTATTCACTCTGGATGCCCTCTGTTATCTCGTCGCTATAGATGCCCTTCTGTCCTCTCCTCTCTCTCTCAATTCCCTTCAGTCCTCTCCTCTCTCTGGATGCACTTCTGTCTTCTCCTTTCTCCCAATGCCCTTCTGTTCTCTCCTCACTAAAGATGCCCTTCTGTCTCCTCGTCTCTCTGTATGCCCTTTTGTTCTCCTCTCTCTCTGGATGCCCCTTGGTCCTTTCATCTCTCTGGATGCCCTTCTGGTCTCTCTTCCCTCTGGATGCCCTTCTGTTCTCTCTCCGTAAGTTCTTCTGTCCTCTCCTTTCTCTTAATGCCCTTCTCTATTTTTCTCTCTTTGAATGCCCTTCTGTTCTCTCCTCTCTCTTGATGCTCTTTTGTCCTCTCCTCTCTCTTGATACCCTTCTGTTCGCTCCTCTCTCTAGATGCCCTTCTGTATTCTTCTCTCTCTGGATGCCCCTGTATCCTCTTCTCTCTCTGGGTGCCCTTCAGTTCTCTCCTCTATCTGGATGCCCTTCTGTTCTCTTGTTTTCGATGCACTACTGTCCACTCCTCTCTCTGGATACCCTTCTGCCTTTTCCTCTCTCAGAATGCCCTTCTGTTCTCTCCTCTCTCTGGATGCCCTTCTATTCTCTTCTCTTTCCGATGCCCTACTGTCCACTCCTCTCTCTGGATACCCTTCTGTCTTTTCCTCTCTTGGAATACCCTTTTGTTATCTCCTCTCTCTGGATGCCCTTCTATACTCTTCTCTTTCCGATGCCCTACTGTCCACTCGTCTCTCTGGATACCCTTCTGTCTTTTCCTCTCTCCAAATGCCCTTCTCTCCTCTCCTCTCTCCGAATGCCCTTCTGTACTCTCCTCTCTCTGGATTCCCTTCAGTCTTCTCCTGTCTTTGGATGCCCTTCTGTTCTCTCCTCTCTCCGGATGCCCTTCTGTCTTCTCCTTTGTCTGGATGCCCTTCTGTTCTCTCCTCTCTTTGGATGCCCTTCTGTCTTCTCCTCTCTCTAGATGCCCTTCTGTTCTCTCCTCTAGCTGGATGCCCTTCTGCATTTTTCTCACTCAGAATGGCTTTCTGTTCTCTCATCTCTCTGGATGAACTTTTGTCCTCTCCTCTTTGTGGATGTTCTTCTGCTCTCTTTTCTCTCTGGATGCCCATCTGTCCTGTCCTCTCTCCAATGCCCTTCTGTCTTCTCTTCTCTCTGGATGCCTTTTTTAGTTCTCTCCTCACTCTCGATTCCCTCTTTGTGTTCTCCTCTCTCTGGATGCCCTTCTGTTCTCTCCTCTCTCTAGATGCCCTTCTGTCCTCTCTTCTCTCTGGATGCCCTCTGTCATCTCCTTTCTCCTGATGCCCTTCTGTTCTCTCCTCTTTAAGGATGCCCTTCTTTCTCCTCGTCTCTCTGGATGCCGTTTTTTTCTCCCCTCTCTCTGGACTCACTTATGTTCTCTCCTCTCTCTGGATGCCCTTCTGTCCTCTCCTCTCTCTGAATCCCCTTCTGTCTTCTCTTCTTCCTGGATGCCATTCTGCTCTCTTTTCTCTCTGGATGCCCATCTGTCCTCTTCTCTCTCTTTGTATGCCCTTCTGTCTTCTCCTCTCTCTGGATGCCCTTTTGTCCTCTCCTCTCTCTTGATATACTTCTGTTCTCCCCTCTCTCTTGATGCCCTTCTGTATTTGCGTCTCTCTGGATGCCCTTGTGTCCTCTTCTTTCTCTGGATACCCTTCTATTCTCTCCTCTCTCTGGAGGCCATTCTGTTCTCTTCTCTTTCTGATTCCCTTCTGTCCACTCCTCTCGCTGGATCCCCTTCTGTCTTTTCCTCTCTCAGAATGCCCTTTTTCTCTCTCCTCTCTCTGGATTCCCTTCAGTCTTCTCCTCTCTTTGGTTGCCCTTCTTTTCTCTCCTCTCTCGGGATGCCCTTCTGTTTCTCCTCTAACCTGATACCCTTCTGTCTTTTCCTTTTTCTGGATGCCCTTCTGTACTCTCCTCTTTTCGGATGCGCTTCTGTCTTCTCTTCTCTCTGAATGCCCTTCTCCTCTCTCTTATCACTGGATGCCCTTCTGTTCTCTCCTCTCTTCGGATGCACTTCTGCTTTCAGATGATTTTCGGATGTCTTCTCCTCTCTCAAGATGCCCTTCTGCTTTCTCCTCTCTCTGTATGCCCTTCTGTCCTCTCCTCTTTCTGGATGCCCTTCTGTTCTATCCTCTCTCAGGATGCCCTTCTGCCTTCTCGTCACTCTGGATGGCTTTCTGTTCTCTCCTATCTCTGGATGCCCTTCTGTCCTCTCCTCTTTTTGGATGTTCTTTTGCTCTCTCCTCTCTCTGGATGCCTATCTGTCCTGTCCTCTCTCTGAATGCCCTTCTATCTTCTCCTCTCTCTGGATGCCTTTTGGTTGTTTCCTCACTCTAGATTCCCTCTGTGTGTTCTCCTCTCTCTTGATGCCCTTCTGCTCTCTTTTCTCTCTGTATGCCCATCTGTCCTCTTCTCTCTCTGTGTATGCACTTCTGATCTCTCCTCTCTCTGGATGCCCTTCTGTTATCTTCTCTCTGAATGCCCTTCTGTTCTCTCTTCTCACTGGATGCAATATGGTCCTCTCCTCTCTATGGATGCCCTTCTGTCTTCTCCTCTCTCCGGATGCCCTTCAGTCCTCTTATCTCTCAGGATTTCCTTGAGTCTTCTGCTATCTCTGGATGGGCTTCTGTTCTCTCCTCTTTGTGTAGTCTCCCCTGATCTATCATCTCTCTGGATGCACTTCTTTTCTCTCTTCTCTCAGGAATGTCCTTTTGTACTCTCCTCTCTCTCTAGATGCCCTTCTGTCTTCTCCATTCTTTGGATACCCTTCTGTTCTCTCCTCTCTCTGGATGCCCTTTAGTCTTCTCTTCTCTCTTGATACCCTTCTGTTCTCCCCTCTGTCTGGATGCCTTTCTGTTCTCTCCTCTTTCTGGTTGCCCTTCTCTTCTCTCCTCTCTCAAGATGCTGTTCTGTCTTCTCTTTTCTCAAGATGCCCTTCTGCTCCCTCCTCTCTCTTTATGCCCTTCTGTCCTCTCCTCTTTCTCGATGCCCTTCTGTTTTCTCCTCTATCCGGATGCCCTTCTGCTTTCTCCTCACTCTGGATGCCCTTCTGTCATCTCCTCTTTATGGATGTGCTTCTGCTCTCTCCTCTCTCTGGATGCCCATCTGTCCTGTCCTCTCTCTCTCTGTATGCCCTTATTTCTCCTCTCTCTGGGTGACTTTCGATTGTCTCCTCACTCTCGATTCCCTCTTTGTGTTCTCCTCTCCATGGATGCCCTTCTGTTTTCTCCTCTCTCTAGATAACCTTCTGTCTTCTATTCTCTCTGGATGCCCTCTGTTCTCTAGTCTCTCCAGATGCCCTTCTGTCCTCTCCTCTCTCTCACTTCCCTTCAGTCCTCTCCTCTCTCTGGATCCCCTTCTGTCTTCTCCTTTCTCCCGATACCATTCTGTTACGTCTTCTCTAAGGATGCCCTTCTGTCCTCTCTTCTTTCTGGATGCCCTTCTGCTCTCTTTTCTCCCTGGATGCCCATCTGTCTTCTTCTCTCTCTCTGTATGCCTTTCTGTCCTCCCCTCTCTCTAGATTCCCTTCTTTTCTCTCCTCTCTCTAGATGCCCCTCTGTTCTCTCCTCTATCCAGATGCCCTTCTGTATTCTTTTCCATCTGCATGGCCTTCTGTTCTCTTTTCTGTGGATGCCCTTCTGTCCTCCTTTGTCTCTGGATGCCCTTCTGTTCTCTTCTCTTTCTTGAAGCCTTTCTGTCCTCTCCTCTCTCTCTCTGGATGCCCTTCTGTTCTCTCCTCTCTCTAGAAACCATTCTGACTTCTCCTCTCTGCATGCCCTTTAATTCTCTCCTAACCCTGGAAGCCATTCTGTCTTCTCCTATCTATGGAGGCCCTTATGTCCTCTTCGTTCTCTGCATGGCCTTCAGTCTTCTGCTCTGTCTAGATGCCCTTCTATCCTCTCCTCTCTCTGGATGCCCGTCTGTCCACTTAGCCACTGGTTGCCTTCTCTCTTCTCCTCTTTCTGGATGCCTTTCAGTTCTCTCCTCTCCCTAGAAGCCATTCTGTCTTCTCCTCCCTCTGGATGCCCTTCATTCCTCTTCTATCTCTGTATGTCCTTCAGTCTTATGCTCTCTCTAGATGCCCTTCTGTTCTCTCCTCTTTCTGGATTCTCTTCTGTTCTCTCATCTCTCTGGATGCCATTCTGTTCTCTCCTCTCTCGGGAGGGCCTTCTGTCCTCTCCTTAACCTGGATGCCCTTCTGCCTTCTCCTCTCGCTGGATGCCCTTCTATTCTCTCCTCTCTCCGTATGCCCTTCTGTGCTCTCCTCTCTGTGGATGCCCTTCTGTCCTGTCCTCTCTCTGAATGCCCTTATGCTCTCTCCTCTCTCTGAATTCCCTTCTGTACTCTCCTTACTCTGGATGCCCTTCTGTCTTCTCCTCCCTCTGGATGCCCTTCTGCTCTCTCCTCTCTCTTTAGGCCCTTCTGTTCTCTCCTTTTTCTGGAGGCCCTTCTCTTCCCTCCTCTCTCCGGAAGCGCTTTTGCCTTCTTCTCACTCTGGATTGCTTTCTGTTCTCTCCTCTGCCTGTATGCCATCTGTCTTCTCCTCTCTCTGTATGCCCTTCTGTGCTCTCCTCTCTTTGGATTCCCTTCTGTCTTCTTCTCTCTCTGGAATCTCTTCTGTTCTCTCCTCTCTCTGGATTCACTTCTGTTCTCTCCTCTCTCTGGATGATCTTTTGTCCTCTCCTCTCTCGGGATGCCCTTCTGTTCTCTCCTCTTTCTGGATTCTCTTCTGTTCTCTCATCTCTCTGGATGCCATTCTGTTCTCTCCTCTCTCGGGAGGGCCTTCTGTCCTCTCCTTAACCTGGATGCCCTTCTGCCTTCTCCTCTCGCTGGATGCCCTTCTATTCTCTCCTCTCTCCATATGCCCTCCTGTTCTCTCCTCTCTGTGGATGCCCTTCTGTCCTGTCCTCTCTCTGGATGCCCTTATGCTCTCTCCTCTCTCTGAATTCCCTTCTGTACTCTCCTCACTCTGGATGCTCTTCTGTTCTCTCCTCTCTCTGGATGCCCTTCTGTCTTCTCCTCCCTCTGGATGCCCTTCTGCTCTCTCCTCTCTCTTTAGGCCCTTCTGTTCTCTCCTTTCTCTGGATGCCCTTCTCTTCTCTCCTCTCTCCGGAAGCGCTTTTGCCTTCTTCTCACTCTGGATTGCTTTCTGTTCTCTCCTCTGCCTGTATGCCATCTGTCCTCTCCTCTCTCTGTATGCCCTTCTGTGCTCTCCTCTCTTTGGATTCCCTTCTGTCTTCTCCTCTCTCTGGAATCTCTTCTGTTCTCTCCTCTCTCTGGATTCACTTCTGTTCTCTCCTCTCTCTGGATGCTCTTTTGTCCTCTCCTCTCTCGGGATGCCCTTCTGTCCTCTCCTCTACCTGGATGCCCTTCTGCACTCTCCTTTCTCTGGATGCCCTTCTATTCTCTCCTCTCTCTGTATGCCCTTATGTCCTCTCGTCTTTCTGGACTCTCCTCTGTTTTCTTCTCTCTAGGTGCCCTTCTGTTGTTTCCTCTCTCCGGATGCCCTTCTGTCTTCTCCTCTCTATGGATGCCCTTCTGTCTTCTCATTACTCTGGATGCTCTTCTGTTCAATCAAATCTCTGGATGCCCTTCTGAACTCTCCTCTCCATGGATGCCTTACTGTTTTCTCTTCTCTCTGGATGCCGTTCTGTTATCTCCTCCCTTTAGATGCCATTTGTCTTCTCCTCTCCCTGGATTGCTGTCTCTTCTCTCCTCTCTTGGGATCCCTTCAGTCCTCTTTTATCTCTGGATGCCCTTCTGTTCTCTCCTCTCTCCAGATGCCCTTCTATCTTCTCCTCTCTCTTGATGCCCTTCTCTTCTCTCCTCTCTCTGGATGCCCATCTGTTCTCTCCTCTTTCTGAATGCCCTTCTGTCTTCTCCTCCCTCTACATGCCTTTCACTTCTCTCCTCTTTCTGGATTCCCTCTTTGTCTTCTCCTTTCTCTGGATACCCTTCTGATCCCTAATCTCCCTGGATGCCCTTCTGTCCTCTATTCTCTCTGGATGCCCTCTGTTCTCTAGTCTCTCCAGATGCCCTTCTGTCCTCTCCTCTCTCTCGATTCCCTTCAGTCCTCTCCTCTGTCTGGATGCCCTTCTGTCTCCTCCTTTCTCCCGATGCCCTTCTGTTCTCTCCTCTGTACCGATGCTCTTCTGTCTTCTCCTCTTTCTGGATGCCCTTGTGTTCTCTGGTCTCTCTCGATGCCCTTCGGTCCTCTCCTCTCTCTGGATGCCCTTCTATTCACTTCTCTCCCTGGATGCCCTTTTGTCCTCTCCCCTATCCAGATGCCCTTCTGTCCTCTCCTCTCTCAGGATGCCCTTCTGTCTTCTCCTCTCTCTGGATGACCTTCATTTCTCTCCTCACTCTGGATACCCTTCCGTCTTCTTCTGTCTCTGAATGCCCTTCTGTTCTCTCATCTCACTGGATGTCTTTCTGTCCAATCCTCTCACTGGATGCCCTTCTCTCCTCTTCTCTCTCTGTATGTCATCAGTCTTCTGCTCTCTCTTGTTGCCCTTCTGTTCTCTCCTCTTTCTGGATTCTCTTCTCTTTTCTCCTCTCTCGATGCCCTTCTCTTCTCTCCTCTTTCTGGATGCCCTTGTGTTCTCTCCTCTCTCTGGATGCCCTTCTGTCTTCTCCTCTCTCGGGATGCCCTTGTGTCCTCTACTCTCCCTGAATGCCCTTCTGCCTTTTCTTTTCGCTGGATGCCCTTATATTCTCTCCTCATTCTGGATGCCATTCTGTCCTCTCCTCTTTCTGGATTCTCTTCAGTTCTCTTCTCTCTAGATGACCTTCTGTTCCTTCTTCACTCCGAAAGCCCTTCTGTCCTCTCCTCTCTATGGATGCTCTTCTGTCTTTTCCTCACTCTGGATGTCCTTCTGTTCTCTCCTCTCTCTAGATGCCCTTCTGTCCTCCTCACTCCATGAATGTCCTTCTGTTCTCTCCTCTCTATGGAGGCCGTTCTGTTCTCTCTTCTCTCTAGATGCCATTCGTCTTCTCCTCTCTCTGGAATGCTTTCTGTTCTCTCCTCTCTCTGGATCCCTTCTGTCCTCTCCTCTCACTGGATTCCCTCCCTCACACTCCTCTCTCTGGATGCCCTTCTGTCCTCTGCTCTCTCTGGATGCCTTTCTGCACTCTCCTCTCTCTGGATGTCCTTCTGTCCTCTCCTCTCTGTGGATGCCCTTCTGTCCTCCCCTCTCTCTGAATGCCCTTTTATTTTCTCCTCTCTCTGGATTCCCTATTTGTCTTCTTCTCTCTCTGGATGCCGTTATCTTCTTTCCTCTCTTTAGATGCCCTTCTGTCCTCTATTCTCTCTGGAAGCCCTTCTGTTCCCTTGTCTCTCCGTAGGCCCATCTGTGCTCTCCTCTGTCTGGATGCCCTTCTGTCCTTTCCTCTCTCTGGATGCCCTTATGCTCTTTCCTCTATCTGAATGCCCTTCTGTTCTCTCCTCATTCTGGATACCCTTCTGATCTCTCCTCTCTCTGGATGCCCTTCTGTCCTCTCCTCTTTCTTGATGTCCTTCTGTTCTCTCCTCTCCCCTGATGCCCTTCTGCCTTCTCCTCACAATGGATGGCTTTCTGTTCTCTCCTGTATCTGGATGCTCTTCTGTCCTCTCATCTTTTTGGATGCCCTTCTGCTCTCTCTTCTCTCTGGATGCCCATCTGTCCTCTCCTCTTTCTGAATGCCCTTCTGTCTTCTCCTCTCTCGGCATGCCTTTCACTTCTCTCCTCTTTCTGTATTCCCTCTTTGTCTTCTCATTTTTCTGGATGCCCTTCTGTTCTCTTCTCTCTTTGAATCCCCTTCTGTCCTCTATACTCTCTGGATGCCCTCTGTTCTCTAGTCTCTCCAGATAGCCTTCTGTCCTCTCCTCTCACTCGATTCCCTTTAGTCCTCTCCTCTGTCTGCATTTCCTTCTGTCGTCCTCCTTTCTCCCGATGCCCTTGCTGTTCTCCTTCCTCTCTTCCAGATGTCCTTCCTGTCCTTCTCCTCTTTCTGGACGCCCTTGTGTTCTCGTGGTCTCCTCTAGAATGCCCTTCTGTCCTCGACGTCCTCTCAGCGGGATGCCCGTCTATTCACCTGGATGCCATTCTGTTCTCTCCTCTCTCGGGAGGGCCTTCTGTCCTCTCCTTAACCTGGATGCCCTTCTGCCTTCTCCTCTCGCTGGATGCCCTTCTATTCTCTCCTCTCTCCGTATGCCCTTCTGTGCTCTCCTCTCTGTGGATGCCCTTCTGTCCTGTCCTCTCTCTGAATGCCCTTATGCTCTCTCCTCTCTCTGAATTCCCTTCTGTACTCTCCTTACTCTGGATGCCCTTCTGTCTTCTCCTCCCTCTGGATGCCCTTCTGCTCTCTCCTCTCTCTTTAGGCCCTTCTGTTCTCTCCTTTTTCTGGAGGCCCTTCTCTTCCCTCCTCTCTCCGGAAGCGCTTTTGCCTTCTTCTCACTCTGGATTGCTTTCTGTTCTCTCCTCTGCCTGTATGCCATCTGTCTTCTCCTCTCTCTGTATGCCCTTCTGTGCTCTCCTCTCTTTGGATTCCCTTCTGTCTTCTTCTCTCTCTGGAATCTCTTCTGTTCTCTCCTCTCTCTGGATTCACTTCTGTTCTCTCCTCTCTCTGGATGATCTTTTGTCCTCTCCTCTCTCTGGATGCCCTTCTGTTCTCTCCTCTTTCTGGATTCTCTTCTGTTCTCTCATCTCTCTGGATGCCATTCTGTTCTCTCCTCTCTCGGGAGGGCCTTCTGTCCTCTCCTTAACCTGGATGCCCTTCTGCCTTCTCCTCTCGCTGGATGCCCTTCTATTCTCTCCTCTCTCCATATGCCCTCCTGTTCTCTCCTCTCTGTGGATGCCCTTCTGTCCTGTCCTCTCTCTGGATGCCCTTATGCTCTCTCCTCTCTCTGAATTCCCTTCTGTACTCTCCTCACTCTGGATGCTCTTCTGTTCTCTCCTCTCTCTGGATGCCCTTCTGTCTTCTCCTCCCTCTGGATGCCCTTCTGCTCTCTCCTCTCTCTTTAGGCCCTTCTGTTCTCTCCTTTCTCTGGATGCCCTTCTGTTCTCTCCTCTCTCCGGAAGCGCTTTTGCCTTCTTCTCACTCTGGATTGCTTTCTGTTCTCTCCTCTGCCTGTATGCCATCTGTCCTCTCCTCTCTCTGTATGCCCTTCTGTGCTCTCCTCTCTTTGGATTCCCTTCTGTCTTCTCCTCTCTCTGGAATCTCTTCTGTTCTCTCCTCTCTCTGGATTCACTTCTGTTCTCTCCTCTCTCTGGATGCTCTTTTGTCCTCTCCTCTCTCGGGATGCCCTTCTGTCCTCTCCTCTACCTGGATGCCCTTCTGCACTCTCCTTTCTCTGGATGCCCTTCTATTCTCTCCTCTCTCTGGATGCCCTTATGTCCTCTCGTCTTTCTGGACTCTCCTCTGTTTTCTTCTCTCTAGGTGCCCTTCTGTTGTTTCCTCTCTCCGGATGCCCTTCTGTCTTCTCCTCTCTATGGATGCCCTTCTGTCTTCTCATTACTCTGGATGCTCTTCTGTTCAATCAAATCTCTGGATGCCCTTCTGAACTCTCCTCTCCATGGATGCCTTACTGTTTTCTCTTCTCTCTGGATGCCGTTCTGTTATCTCCTCCCTTTAGATGCCATTTGTCTTCTCCTCTCCCTGGATTGCTGTCTCTTCTCTCCTCTCTTGGGATCCCTTCAGTCCTCTTTTATCTCTGGATGCCCTTCTGTTCTCTCCTCTCTCCAGATGCCCTTCTATCTTCTCCTCTCTCTTGATGCCCTTCTCTTCTCTCCTCTCTCTGGATGCCCATCTGTTCTCTCCTCTTTCTGAATGCCCTTCTGTCTTCTCCTCCCTCTACATGCCTTTCACTTCTCTCCTCTTTCTGGATTCCCTCTTTGTCTTCTCCTTTCTCTGGATACCCTTCTGATCCCTAATCTCCCTGGATGCCCTTCTGTCCTCTATTCTCTCTGGATGCCCTCTGTTCTCTAGTCTCTCCAGATGCCCTTCTGTCCTCTCCTCTCTCTCGATTCCCTTCAGTCCTCTCCTCTGTCTGTATGCCCTTCTGTCTCCTCCTTTCTCCCGATGCCCTTCTGTTCTCTCCTCTGTACCGATGCGCTTGTGTCTTCTCCTCTTTCTGGATGCCCTTGTGTTCTCTGGTCTCTCTCGATGCCCTTCTGTTCTCTCCTCTCTCTGGATGCCCTTCTATTCACTTCTCTCCCTGGATGCCCTTTTGTCCTCTCCCCTATCCAGATGCCCTTCTGTCCTCTCCTCTCTCAGGATGCCCTTCTGTCTTCTCCTCTCTCTGGATGACCTTCATTTCTCTCCTCACTCTGGATACCCTTCCGTCTTCTCCTGTCTCTGAATGCCCTTCTGTTCTCTCATCTCACTGGATGTCCTTCTGTCCTATTCTCTCACTGGATGCCCTTCTGTCCTCTTCTCTCTCTGTATGTCATCAGTCTTCTGCTCTCTCTTGTTGCCCTTCTGTTCTCTCCTCTTTCTGGATTCTCTTCTCTTTTCTCCTCTCTCTGAATGCCCTTCTCTTCTCTCCTCTTTCTGGATGCCCTTGTGTTCTCTCCTCTCTCTGGATGCCCTTCTGTCTTCTCCTCTCTCGGGATGCCCTTGTGTCCTCTACTCTCCCTGAATGCCCTTCTGCCTTTTCTTTTCGCTGGATGCCCTTATATTCTCTCCTCTCTCTGGATGCCCTTCTGTCCTCTCCTCTTTCTGGATTCTATTCTTTTCTCTTCTCTCTAGATGACCTTCTGTTCTTTCTTCACTCCGAATGCACTTCTGTCCTCTCCTCTCTATGGATGCTCTTCTGTCTTTTCCTCACTCTGGATGTCCTTCTGTTCTCTCCTCTCTCTAGATGCCCTTCTGTCCTCCTCACTCCATGAATGCCCTTCTGTTCTCTCCTCTCTCTGGAGGCCGTTCTGTTCTCTCTTCTCTCTAGATGCCATTCGTCTTCTCCTCTCTCTGGAATGCTTTCTGTTCTCTCCTCTCTCTGGATCCCTTCTGTCCTCTCCTCTCACTGGATTCCCTTCCTCACACTCCTCTCTCTGGATGCCCTTCTGCACTCTCCTCTCTCTGGATGTCCTTCTGTCCTCTCCTCTCTGTGGATGCCCTTCTGTCCTCCCCTCTCTCTGAATGCCCTTTTATTTTCTCCTCTCTCTGGATTCCCTATTTGTCTTCTTCTCTCTCTGGATGCCCTTCTCTTCTCTCCTCTCTCTAGATGCCCTTCTGTCCTCTATTCTCTCTGGAAGCCCTTCTGTTCCCTTGTCTCTCCGTAGGCCCATCTGTGCTCTCCTCTCTCTGGATGCCCTTCTGTCCTTTCCTCTCTCTGGATGCCTTTCTGCACTCTCCTCTCTCTGAATGCCCTTCTGTTCTCTCCTCATTCTGGATACCCTTCTGATCTCTCCTCTCTCTGGATGCCCTTCTGTCCTCTCCTCTTTCTTGATGTCCTTCTGTTCTGTCCTCTCCCCTGATGCCCTTCTGCCTTCTCCTCACAATGGATGGCTTTCTGTTCTCTCCTGTATCTGGATGCTCTTCTGTCCTCTCATCTTTTTGGATGCCCTTCTGCTCTCTCTTCTCTCTGGATGCCCATCTGTCCTCTCCTCTTTCTGAATGCCCTTCTGTCTTCTCCTCTCTCGGCATGCCTTTCACTTCTCTCCTCTTTCTGTATTCCCTCTTTGTCTTCTCATTTTTCTGGATGCCCTTCTGTTCTCTTCTCTCTTTGAATCCCCTTCTGTCCTCTATACTCTCTGGATGCCCTCTGTTCTCTAGTCTCTCCAGATAGCCTTCTGTCCTCTCCTCTCACTCGATTCCCTTTAGTCCTCTCCTCTGTCTGCATTTCCTTCTGTCTCCTCCTTTCTCCCGATGCCCTTCTGTTCTCTCCTCTCTTCCGAGTCCCTTCTGTCTTCTCCTCTTTCTGGACGCCCTTGTGTTCTCTGGTCTCTCTAGATGCCCTTCTGTCCTCTCCTCTCATGGGATGCCCTTCTATTCACTTCTCTTCCTGGATGCCCTTTTGTCCTCTCCCCTATGCGGATGACCTTCTGTCCTCTCCTTTCTCTGGATGCTCTTCTGTCTTCTCCTCTCTCTGGATGATCTTCATTTCTCTCCTCACTCTGGATACCCTTCCGTCTTCTCCTGTATCTGAATGCCCTTCTGTTCTCTCCACTCACCGGATGTCCTTCTGTCCTCTCCTCTCACTGGATGCCCTTCTGTCCTCTCCTCTCACTGAATGCCCTTCTGTTCTTTCCTCTCTCCAGATTCCCTTCTGTCCTCTCCTCTCTATGGATGCCCTTCTGTCTTCTCCTCACTCTGGATGCCCTTCTGTTCACTCAAATCTATGGATGCCCTTCTGACCTCTCCTCCCCATGGATGCATTTCTGTTCTCTCCTCTCTCTGGATGCCGTTCTGTTCTCTCCTCTCTCTAGATGCCATTCATCTTCTCCTCTTGCTGGATGGCTTTCTGTTCTCTCCTTTCTCTGGATCCCTTCTGTCCTCTCCTTTCTCTGAATGCCCTTCTGCACTCTCCTCTCTCTGGATTCCCTTCTGTCCTCTCCTCTCTCTGGATGCCATTCTGTCCTCCCCTCTCTCTGAATGCCCTTTTGTTCTCTCTTCTCTCTGAATTCCCTATTTGTCTTCTTCTCTCTCTGGATGTCCTTCTCTTCTCTCCTCCCTCTAGATGCTCTTCTGTCCTCTATTCTCTTTGGAAGCCCTTATATTCTCTCATCTCTCCATATGCCCTTCTGTGCTCTCCTTTCTCTGGATGCCTTTCTGTCCTGTCCTCTCTGGATGCCCTTATGCTCATGCCTCTCTCTGAATGCCCTTCTGTTCTCTCCTCACTCTGGATGCACTTCTGTTCTCTTCTCTCTCTAGATGCCATTCTTTTCTCTCCTCTCACTGGATGCCCTTCTGTCTTTTCCTCTCTCTGCATGCCCTTCCATACTCTCATTTCTTCCCATGCCCTTCTGTCCTCTTCTCTCTCTAGATACCTTTCAGTCTTCTGCTTGCTCTGGATGCCCTTCTGTTCTATCCTCTTTCTGGATTCTCTTCTGTTCTCTAATCTCTCTGGATGCCCTTGTGTTGTCTCCTCTCTCGGGATGCCCTCCTGTCATCTCTTCTCTCTGTATGCCTTCTGTCTTCTTTTTCTCTGGATGCAATTCTGTTCTCTCCTCTCTCTTGATGCCCTTCTGTATTTTTCTCTCTCTGGAAACACTTCTGTTTTCTCCTCTCTCTGGATGCCCTTCTGTATTCTCCGCTCTCTGGATGACCCTCTGTCCTCTCCTCTCTCTAGTTGCCCTTCTGTTCTCTCCTCTATCTAGATGTCCTTCTGTCTTCTCCTCTATCTGGATGGCCTCCTGTTCTCTTTTCTGTGGATGCTCTTCTTTCCTTTCCTATCTATGGATGCCCTTCTCTCTTCTACTCTTTCTGGATGCCGTTCTGTTCTCTGCTCTCTGTAGATGCCCTTCTGTCTTCTCCTTTCTCTTGATGCCCGTCTGTCCACTTCTCCTTCTGGATGCCTTCTCTCTTCTTCTATTTCCGGATGCCCTTCTGTTCTCTCCTCCCTCTGGAAGCCCTTCTGTTTTCACCTCTCTCTGGATGCCCTTCAATTCTATCCTCACTCTGGATACCCTTCTGTCTTCTCCTTTCTATGGATGCCCTTCTGTCCTCTTCTCTCTCTGTATGTCCTTCAGTCTTCTCATCTCTCTACATGCCCTTCTGTTCTCTCCTCTTTCTGGATTCCCTTCTGTTCTCTCATCTCTCTTGATGCCCGTCTGTCCTCCTCTCTCTCTCTCTCTCTCTCTATCTCTGGATGCCCTTGTGTCTTCTCCTTTTTCTGGATGCCTTTCTGTTCTCTGCTCTCTCTAGATGCCCTTCTGTCCTCTCTTCTCTCTGGATGCCCTTCTGTTCTCTTTTTTCCATGGATACCCTTCTGTCTTCTCTCTTTGGATGCCCTTATCTTCTTTTCATTTTCTGGATGTCCTTCAGTCTTCTGCTCTCTCTGTATGCTCTTCTGTTCTCTCCTCTTTCTGGATTCTCTTCTGTTCTCTCTTCCCTCTGGATGCCATTCTGTTCTCAACACTTTCTGGATGCCTTTCTGTCCTCTCCTCTCTCCGGATGACCTTCTGCCTTCTCCTCTCACTGGATGCCCTTTTATTCTCTCCTCTCTCTGGATGCCTTTCTGTCCTCTGCTCATTCTGGATTCTCTATTGTTGTCTTCTCTATATATGCCTTTGTGTCTTCTCCTTTCTCTGGATGCCTGACAATTTTCTCCACACTCTGGATACCCTTGTGTCTTCTCCTCTCTCTAGAAGCCCTTCTATTCTCTCCCATCACTGGATGCAATTCTGTCCTCTCTTCTCTCTGGATGCCCTTTTGTCCTCTCTTCTCTTTTGATGCCCTACTGTCCTCTTTTCTTCCTGGATGCCCTTCTGCTCTCTTTTCTCTCTGGATGCCCATCTGTCTTTTTCTCTCTCTCTGTATGCCCTTCTGTTTTCTTCTCTCTCTGGATGCCCTTCTGCTCTCTCCTCTCTCTGGATGACCTTCTGTTATCTTCAATCTGGATGCCCTTTTGTTCTCTCCTCTCTACCTAGGCTCTTCTGTTCTCCCCTCTCTTTGGATGCCCTTCTGTCCTCTCCTCTCTCTGGATGCCCTTCTATTCTCTCCTCTCACTGGATGCAATTCTGTCATCTCCTCTTTCTGGATGCCCTTCTGTCTTCTCCTATCTCTTGATGCCCTTCAGTCCTCTTCTCTCTCAGGATGTCCTTCAGTCTTCTGCTCTCTCTGGATGGGCTTCTGTTCTCTCCTCTTTCTGTATTCTCTCCAGTTCTATCATCTCTCTGGATGCCCTTCTGTTCTCTCTTCTCTCGGGATGTCCTTTTGTCCTCTCCTATCTCTGGATGCTCTTCTTTCTTCTCCTTTATTTGGATGCACTTCTGTTCTCTCCTCTCTCTCGATGCCCTTTTGTCCTCTAATCTCACTTGATACCCTTCTGTTCTCTCCTCTCTCTGGATGCCCTTCTGTATTCTTCTCTCTCTGAATGCCCTTCTGTATTCTTCTCTCTCTGGATGCCCTTCTGTTCTGTCCTCTCTCTGGATGCCCTTCTGTCTTTTCCTCCCTCCGAATGCCCTTCTGTTTCGCCTCTCTCTGGATTCCCTTCTGTCTTCTCCTCACTCTGGATGCCCTTCTGTTCTCTCCTCTTTCTGGATGTGCTTTTTTTCTTTCCTCTTTCAGGATGCTCTTCTGTCGTATCCTTTTTCTGGATGCCCTTCTGTTCTCTAAACTCTTCGGATGCCCTTCTGTCTTCTCCTCTCTTTAAATGCCCTTCAATTCTACCCTCACTCTGGATTCCCTTCTGTCTTCTCCTCTCTCTGGATGCCCATCTGTCCTATTCTCTCTCTGTATGTCCTTCAGTCTTCTGCTCTCTCTAGATGCCCTTCTGTTCTATCCTCTTTCTGGATTCTCTTCTGTTCTCTCTTCTCTAGATGCACATGTGTTCTTTCCTCCCTCTGGATGCCCTTCTGTCCTCTCCTCTCAATGGATGCCCTTCTGTCTTCTCCTCACTCTGAATGCCATTCTGTTCTCTCCTATCTCTGGATGCCCTTCTGACCTCTCCTCTCCATGATGCCCTTCTGTTCTCTCCTCTCTCTGAATGCCGTTCTGTTCTCTCCTCTCTCTGCATCCCTTCTGTCCTCTACTCTCACTGGATACACTTCTGCACTATCCTCTTTCTGGATGCCCTTCTGTCCTCTCCTCTGTCTGGATGCCCTTCTGTACTCCCCTCTATCTGAATGCTTTTCTGTTCTTTCCTCTCTCTGGATTCCCTTTTTGTTTTCTCCTCTCTCTTGATGCCCTTCTCTTCTCTCCTCTCTCTAGATGCACTACTGTTCTCTATTCTCTCTGTATGGCATTCTCTTCCCTTTTCTGTCTGGATGCCCTTATGCTTTCTCCTCTCTCTGAATGCCCTTCTGCTCTCCCCTCACTCTGGATGCCCTTCTGCCTACTCCTCACTCTGGATGGCTTTCTGTTCTCTCCTCTCTCTGGTTGCCCATCTGTCCTCTCCTCTCTTTGTATGCCCTTCTGTCTTCTCCTCTCCCTCGCTGCCCTTCTGTTTTCTCATCTCTCCAGATGACCTTCTGTGCTCTCCTCTCTCTGCATACCCCTCTGTCTTCTCCTCTCTCTAGGTGCCCTTCTGTTCTCTCCTATCACTGGATGCAATTCTGTCATCTCCTCTCTCTGGATGCCTTTCTTTCTTCTCCTCTCTCAGGATGCCATTCAGTCTCTTTCTCTCTCATGATGTCCTTCAGTCTTCTACTCTCTCTGGATGGGCTTCTGTTGTCTCCTCTTTCTGTATTCTCTCCTGTTCTATCGTCTCTCTGGATGCCCTTCTGTTCTTCCTTCTCTCGGGATGTCCTTTTGTCCTCTCCTCTCTCTGGAGGCCCGTCTGTCTTCTCCTTTCTCTGGATGCCCTTCTGTTCTCTCCTCTCTCTGGATGCCATTTTGTTCTCTCCTCTCTCTTGATACCCTTCTGTTCTCTCATCACTCTTTATGCCCTTCTGTCTTCTTCTCTCTCTGTATGGCCTTCTGTACTCTTTTCTGTGGATGCCCTTATGTTCTATGTTCTTTATGGATGTTCTTCTGTTCTCTCTTCCCTTTGGAGGCCATTCTGTCCTCTCCTCTCTCTGGACTCCCTTCTGTCCTCTCCTATCTCCTGATGCCCTTCTGTCTGCTCCTCTTTCTGGATACCCTTCTGTTCTCTGTTCTCTCTACATGCCCTTTTGTCCTCTATTCTCTCTGGATGCCCTTATGTTCTCTCTTCTCCCTGGATGTTCTTCTATCTTCTTTCTCCACTCTCTGGATACCATTCTATTCCCTACACACTCTGGATGTCCTTCTTTCTTTTTCGCTCTCTGGATGCCCTTCTGATCTCTTTCTCTCTGGATGCCCTTCTATTCTCTCCTCTCTCTAAATGCCCTTCTGTCTTCAACACTCTCTAGATGGCTTTCTGTTCTCTGCATTCTCTGGATCCCTTCTGTCCTCTCCTCTCTCTCTCGAGGGCCTTCTTCACTCTCCTCTCTCTGGATGCCCTTCTGTCCTCTCTTCCCTCTAGATACCCTTCTGTCATCTCCTCTCTCTGGATGCCCATTTGTTCTCTCCTCTCTCTGGATTCTCTTTTTGGCCTCTCATTTTTTGGATGTCCTCTTCTCTTCTCTCTCTAGATGCCATTCAGTCCTCTATTATCTCTGCATGCCTTTCTTTTCTCTCATCTCTCTGGATGCCCTTCTCTGCTCTCCTCTATCTGGATGAACTTCTCTCCGCTACTCTCTCTGGATGCCCTTCTGTCTTCTCCTCTATCCCTATGCCCTTCTGTTCTCTTGTCTCTCCAGATGCCCTTCTGTATTCTCCTCTCTCTGGATGGCTGACAATTTTCTCCTCACTCTGGATACCCTTCTGTCTTCTCCTCTCTCTAGATGCCCTTCAGTTCTCTCCTCTCACTGTATGCCATTCTGTCTTCTCCTCTCAGGGTTTCTTTCTATCCTCTCCTCTCTCCGAATGCCCTTCTGTTATCTCCTCTCTCTGGATGCCCTTCTTTGCTCTCCTCTCTCTGGATGCACTTCTCTCTTTTTCTCTCTCTGGATGCCATTCTGCTCTCTCCTCAATCTAGATGCCCTTCTGTCCTCTCCTCTGTATGGATGCCCTTCTGTCTTCTCCTATATCCCAATGCCCTTCTGCCTTCTCCTTTTTCTGGATACACTTCTGTTCTCTCCTCTCTCTGGATTCCCTTTTTGTCTTCTCCTCTCTCTGGATGCCCTTCTCTTCTCTCCTCTCTCTGGATGCCCTTCTGTCTTCTCCTCTCTCTGGTTGCCCTTCTGCTCTCTCTTCTCTCTGGAGGCCCTTCTGTTCTCTCCTCTCTCTGGATTGCCTTCTGTCTTCTCCTCTCTCTGGATGCCATTCTGTCCTCTCCTCTCTCTGGGTGCCTTCTGTCTTCTCCACTCTCTCTCTCTGGAGGCCCTTCTGTTCTCTCCTCTCTCTGGATTCCCTTTTTGTCTTCTCCTCTCTCGATGCCCTTCTATTCTCTCCTCTCTCCTGATGCCCTTTTGTCTTCTCCTCTCTAATGTTGCCCTTCTGTTGTCTCCTCTCTCTCGAGGCCCTTCTGTTCTCTCCTCTCTCTGGATTGCCTTCTGTCTTCTCCTCTCTTTGGATGCCATTCTGTCCTCTCCTCTCTCTGGATGCCTTCAGTCTTCTCTTCTGTCTCTCTGGATGCCCTTCTTTTCTCTCCTCTGTCTAGATTCCCTTTTTGTCTTCTCCTCTGTCTGGATGCCCTTCTGTAATCTCCTCTCTCTGCATGCCCTTCAGTCTTCTTCTGTCTTGGGATGCCCTTCTGTCTTCTCCTCTCTCTAGATGCCCTACCATTCTCTCCTCACTCTAGATTCCCTTCTGTTTTCTCCTCTCTCTGGATGCCCTTCTGTTCTCTCCTCTCATTGGCTGTTCTTCTGTCCTCTCCTCTCTCCGGATGCCCATCTGTCCTCTTCTCTCTCTGGATGTCCTTCAGTCCTCTGCTCTCTCTGATTGCCCTTCTGTTCTCTCCTTTTTCTGGATTCTCTTCTGTTCTCTCATTTCCCTAGATGCCCTTCTGTTCTCTCCTCTCTCGGGATCCTTTCTTCACTCTCCTCTCTCTGCATGCCCTCCTGTCCTCTCCTCTCTCTGGATGCCCTTCTGTCCTCTTCTATTCCTGAATGCCCTTCTGTCCTTTCCTCTCTCAGGATGCCCATTAGTCCTCTTTTCCATCTGGATGTCACCTCTCTTCTCCTATATATGGATGCCCTTCTCTTCTCTCCTCTCTCTGGATACCCTTCTCTTTTCTCCTCTCTCTGGATTCCCTTTTTGTCTTCTCCTCTCGCTGGATGCCCTTCTCTTCTCTTCTCTCCCTAGATACCCTTCAGTCCTCTATTCTCTCTGGCTGCCTCTCTGTTCTTTCCTCTCTCTGGATGCCCTGCTGTCCTCTCCTCTCTCTGAATTGCCTTCTGTTCTCTCCTCTCTCTGGATTCCCTTTTTGTCTACTCCTCTCGCTTAATTAGCTTCTCTTGTCTCCTCTCTCTAGATGCGCTTCTGTTTTCTCCTCCCTCTTGATGCCTTTCTGTCTTCTCTTCTCTCTGGATGCTTTTTGTTTTCTCCTCTCTCAGGATGACTTTCTTCGCTCTCCTCTCTCTGGATGCCAGTCTGTCTTCTCCTCTCTCTGGATGCCAATCTGTTCTCTCCTCTCTCTGGATGCCCTTCTGTTTTCTCCTTTCATCCTGTGCCCTTCTGTTCTCTCGTCTCTCCATCTTCCCTTGTGTCTTCTCCTCTCTCTGGATGCCAATCTGTTCTCTCCTCTCTCTGGATGCCCTTGTGTCTTCTCCTCTCTCTGGATGCCAATCTGTTCTCTCCTCTCTATGGATGCCCTTCTGTCTTCTCTTTCTGGATGCACTTCTGCTCTCTCCTCACTCTGGAGTCCCTTCTGTTCTCTCCACTCTTCGAATGCCCTATTTTCTTCTCCTCTCTCTGGGTGCCCTTCTGTTATCTCCTCTCTCTTGATGCCCTTCTGTTTTTGTTCCAAGCCCCTCTGTGTCCCCTTCACCTGCAAAAGAGACATGTGAGGCAGTGTTTGGGTTGTTACCACAGCGAGGCTTTATTCCTGTATCAGCAGTAGCTTAAAGACCCCAAGCCCATACAAGGCACTCCTGTATGTACCCTAAAGTGACGTGTTCACTTCTGATTGGCTGTTCACTCATTACCCATAATATGCCCCGGGATGGGCAGTGACTTTGGCGCTCTTTTGCCTTTTGCACCTGCGCAGTTAGTTGTTTACTTGTGGAAGCACACGATGCCTGTACCATCTTGTAATGGTGATTGATGTCACGCTCACGTGGCTCCTAACATCTCCCCCTATCAATTTTATTAAGATGGAACAGCCTTTTGCCTATCAAGCACGGCACCAACTCAGTGAGGGAAAACAGAGGCCTGATCCCCTGTGCAAAATGAAATATTGTAATGGGTTTCTTCTCTTGTCATCGTGCAATGAGTCGTGCCATCTCGAAGTCTTTTGACAGGGAAAGGGAGCCTCCACCCTGGGGCGCCACCAGGGGAGGAGATTTCTTGACATCAAACCTTTGTGCAATCAGGCATACTTTCGGGAAATCTATCCACACTCGTGGAACATTCACTGTTAAGTACCCAATCACAACACCTCTAAATATTCAGGTACCACAGTTATTCAGGCAAGGGCTGGCTAGACTTAGACCTCTCATCGACCCAGTGCAATGGGCTGAACCCTTGGGGTGCATCGACTGAGGGTCTCAGTCATCAGCTACTTTCTTAGCCTAGATAGCCAAATTTCAGGGGAAGATGCTTGCTCAAGGCTATGAGTGCTTGGGCAATAGCGACCTTGTCACGGTTTTTTTGGGCTCTGAGCTTGCAGACCAATCATAACATGAACACTAATCCACAACATAGGGCTGCACCAAACAGGCCTATCCCCACCCTTTAAGAAAGAAAGAAAAGGCAGAGGTAAGCCAAGAAGTAAAATCGCCAGGGGTAACGGGGTCCACTCGTGTTCCATTAAGGCTCAAATTCCAGATCTGCAATTGCTGCTGCATCTGGTCCAGCTCCCTAGTCCACTTCCCTTGTAAATAAGCAGAAAGATTATGGCTTTGAATAAATGTATCATTCATAAATCTCAGAGGTGTAATACATAGATGTGGGGTTGCTGACACGCAGCTCATTTGAACCACATCTGTGAGTTGTTCTACATGGGCTTGGAGCAAATCAACTCTCTGATTGACCAACAGAATGTCTGATGCCAGGTGTGCATCCACTTTCTGTGGAGTGGTCAAAGCCTCAGAAGTGATTTCTGAAATTTTATAAACAACAGTAGCTGCTGTAACTTGATTAGTCAAGGCTGTGCTGGCTGTCACAGCTGCAGCTGCAGAGATGGTAATAGCAGTAATAATGGCTGCAGTTATATCAAAATCTCTCTTCTGTCGATATAAAGTCAACGTCCCAGACGTCTGAATGGGGATAGGGATCTATAGTGGTATGCTGGCTATTAGGGACTACCTATAGACAAGAGCAGACCAGCACTTTGACATAAAGCAAGTTACATTGGTACAAGTTAGCAGAAGCGGCGCCTTTTAAGAAGGCAAGGGCATAGGTTTTGAAAAAGCAGATGGGATAGCCATCTAAATTCACTATATATACTAGGAACCCGATTTAGGAGAGTCCAAATGAGAACTGAGAGCGTCTGCAGATGAATCCTTCGGGGGGTCATTTTCAGGAACTGCGAGTCACTGCGTCAGTGGCTCTGGTAGCCAAAATGTGTTACGCGCACCTCTTCTGTGTCCCCTTCGCCCGCGAATAAGGACACAGAGGCAGTAATCGGGTATCACTACAGATGAGGCTTTACTTGTAACAGCAAAAGCGGAAAAGACGGAAGAACCCGGAAGAGGCTCCCTTAAATACACCCTAGAGTGACGTATTCACTTCTGAATGGCTGCTCGCTCACCACTCAATATTACGCCTCGGGATAGTCCAGTGACCTGGCGCTCTTTCTGCCTGGCAGCTGCGCAGAATGAATGTTCACTGCTGGGGAAACATGCGGCCAGTGCCATCTTGGAAATGCAAATGTGTAGCCACTGAAACAGCGGCTCACTACATCTCTCCCTGTTTAAATTATTAATATAAAACAGCCTTTTGCCGATTAAATGTAGTACCAAATAAGATTCGAACTCAAACCCGATCAAGCAAACTCCATCTTGGGGGAATAAGCGATCAAGAGCTTATAGCCCGAAGATTTTTCCTTACCCTAACCAGGTGCAATGGAAGCGAGTCCTCTGGGTGCTAAGGGCTAAGGAGATATAAAGAGAATTGACACCCATCCCTGTGCAATGGAGTATATATAGCTCCCAGGGGTGCGAGGGCTGTCAACCTATTATTAGGTACCACAATTATTTAGGCAAGAGCTGACTGGACTTAGATCTCTCATCTATCCCAGTGCAATGAGCTGAGCTCCTGGGGTGCATAGACTGAGAGGGTCTCTGTCATAGGCTATTTTCTAGCCTAGATCGTCAAATTTCAGGGAGGGATGCTTGCTCCAAGGCTTGTGAGTGCTTAGGCTTTAAGCTACCTTGTCACGTTTTTGTTGGGCTTTGAGCTTACAAACCAACCATCTATGAATACTAATTCACATCATAGAGCTGTACCAAGCAAGCCTATTCCTGCTCTTTAGAAAGAAAGAAAGAAAGAAAGAAAAGGGCAGAAGAAATTTAAGAAGTAAAATCTCCACAGGAAACAGGTTCCATCCGCACTCCATCAAGGCTGGAAATCCGGATTTGTAGTTGCTGTTGTATCTGGTCCAACTTCCCATTCCACTTTCCTTTTAAATAAGCAGAAAGATTATGGCTTTAAGTAAATGTATCATTCACAAATTTTAGAGGTGTAACACCTGAATGTGAGGCTGTTGACACACAGCTTATTTGAGCCACATCTGTGAGCCGCTTCACATGGGCAGAGCCAATCAACTCTCTGATTGACCAAAGTCTCTTTTAAGTCTCCATAACGATGTACTGAGATGGGCACAAAGGTAGGCACATGTACAACCAAGGCTAGGTCTAGTGATCCATTTTAGCCTTGTGCTAAAAAGCATGTAACATTCTTACAATCCAAGATATCAGAATTATTCTGAAAGTTGGATAACATAAGGAAAAATAAAGGGTCTACACATACCAACACCGGTTGTGTAGATGCATTTTTAAACACCTTATTAATTTTAATGTTATTCAAATGGCTAGAGATATTAAATCTTGTAGCCGAAACATTCTGCACTTCATGAACCATATTTAACAAGACAAAGGCAGATATACCCCTTTTTAACATTTAAAACAGTGGCTACAACACATAATTTAATTGTGTTGAAGCAAGATAAACTCAAGAAAATATATATATGATTTAATTTAGGACTTACATCCCTTTGAAAACATTAAACAGAGGTTTTAAATCCTCTTATGTTAAGCTTAAGATGAGGTTTTAGTCAATTAATATCTCTTAACAACCTTTAAAAATCACTAAGAGTAAATCAAGATTAAAAGTAAACTATTTTTCTTTGCACATACACTCACAAGCCAGAAGATGGCGTTAGATCCCCACCACAAATGGTTGTGAGACACCACGTGGCCACTGGGAGTTTAGCCTTTATATTTTAAATTAAGTCCAGCCTTTAATGGCTGAGGTATTTTTAAAGCCAAATTGTGTCAAACATTGAAAGACACTGTCTTTGAATACTTTTTTGGAGTAACAAGTATTTTAAAAATTTTAAGAGCTCGCTATATTGAAGCAATAGCTTGTAGAAAAAATTTCTTTAGAGAAATCCACTAATAAAATATCACATATGAATAATACATACCAAAAGATTTAACCTCTTACCCTTTCTGTATTAAAGCAACAAAATTTGTATATATATGTAAAATATAAAACATTACCCATTTTCTGAAGCAATTATTTTTTAACAAATATTGCTCCATGGGCTCTTAAAAATTATGAATAAATTTATTACCTATAAACCTTTCACCTCTACCAGAAATGTAAAGGAATGGTATAAAAATATCTTTTATGTAAACATTTATTGAAATGGTAGCTGGAGAAGACAAGTTATGCTGTATAAAACTTAAATTTGAACTTTATTTTGGATTAATTTAATAACCAATCTTTTTTGTTCCATGAGAATATCAGATAAAAGCCAATTTTATTCTCTAATAATTGTTACACATATTAAAGGAATCTAAGGCATCTTATTTTTAACAACTTTGAATATAGAGGAATTAAAATAATTTGAACCATATTTCATAAGCACATTTTTAGGATCTGGTCTTTAGACTCAGAATGAAAGTTGCTTTTTCTGGCCGCAGCCTGCGTGTCTTAATTCAAATGTAAATGCACTTAACCTCCCTCTGCCTGCCTGCCTGCCAGTTTAGGCGCAGTTCCGAACTGAGTGATTTTGCTTTTAATTAAAACCTTAAATTTGAACTAAAACCCTCTGGAACAGTTTAAGATTTTACCAAATCCCACATCGATATACTCAGCCAAAAATGGCAGGAGAGTCAGAGCCGAAATCTTGTAATCCAGCTTCCTTCTTTCTGATCCTCCGACGGCTCCCGCTCCTGCAGCCGCGTCTGCACCATGTGGGGGCCAGCGACTCCAGGCCGCGCTCCGCCATCGCTCCACCATTTTGGCTGCAGCAGCCACGTGGGGACCCAAATTAAATTGTTTCCACCTGTGAAATAAACACAAACAACTTCCCACCCCGGGCCACAGCAGGCCCTCAGCCAATCTTGTATCCTCTTGTTCTTACGAGGGACAATGGCTGCACGGCACCCAGCCATGACACCCTCAAAGATCATCTGTTTCATCACTAGCATTGCTTGCTCTGAGCTCAAGGGACACTCCCTGTGTGCCCGCCCCTGGAAGGCAGCTTCCCAGGGCAGACTGCCTCCCTCCTCTGTCTGCCTTTCGCGGCATGCTCCCTTGCTCTGCCGGGCTGCAAGCCACCACACGTAGCAGAGCGCAGACGCCTCTGCAACCAGTCTGACCCAGGTCCTGTCGCAGTGTCTCTGTTCCCACAGCCCGAGCCTAGAAGCACGGCAGGGGACCCTCGAGCCCGAGCGAGCCGCTGGCTCTGGCCAAGGTCGGTGGGGCTGGGCTGAGTGACTTAAGATCTTTCTTAGTCTTATCTCAAAACTGCTATCCTTTGCACAAGTGGCTACTTCCTCCTCTATGCTCTCCTCCTCGGAGCTGCCCAGTTCTATGGAGTCAGACTCCTTAATGAAGTACAGGGGGGTCTTTTGACCTCCGTTCTCTCTCTGCCATCGGGTGGAGGGTCCTCAAGCTTAATGGACTCTGCAGTAGCCCTTGTTCCTTTTGAGTACTGTATCTCTCCAGGCTCTTTGGCCTGACCTCCAGGCTCCTTGGCCTGACCTCCAGGCTCCTTGGCCTGATGCCGGCTAACACTAACACACTCTGGTTCTGATAGCCTGGAGCTGACCTCTCTTGAAACCTCTTGACTTGCCCTAATAGCTGAAAGCAACGCAATCAAGAGACTAGCTATTGCTGTGGTGGCAGTGGGTGAATATCCACCCGCAACGAAGGTTTCTACCCCAAGCATACCTTCCAAAGGTGTACCTCGTATCCTGTAGTTTTTTAACCCACCCCAAAACTTGGGGGGTCTTCCGCGGCACCTTGAAATTCCCTGTTTTCGGCACCAGTTGTTACGCGCACCTCTTCTGTGTCCCCTTCGCCCGCGAATAAGGACACGGAGGCAGTAATCGGGTATCACTACAGACGAGGCTTTACTTGTAACAGCAAAAGCGGAAAAGACGGAAGAAACCGGAAGAGGCTCCCTTAAATACACCCTAGAGTGACGTATTCACTTCTGAATGGCTGCTCGCTCACCACCCAGTATTACGCCTCGGGATAGGCCAGTGACCTGGCGCTCTTTCTGCCTGGCAGCTGTGCAGAATGAATGTTCACTGCTGGGGAAACATGCGGCCAGCGCCATCTTGGAAATGCAAATGTGTAACCACTGAAACAGCGGCTCACTACAAAAATGGGTTGTCTTCTTCCTGTGGAAAAACACAAACTGCTCCCCGGGATCTTATTAAAATAGGATGCGGGCCTTTCCATTGACCAGTCAAAACGTCTTTCCATTTTATCATTTCTTTTGGCCTAGTTGGTTCTAGGCAATGGCGATCAGCCGGAGTGTTGCCCTGACTGTCCGAATTCAAAAATTTGAGGGTAAAAAGTGCCAGAGAAACAGTAGATCATGGCACTGTGGGCAGAGCTTCCTCAACTTCTCCTTTTTGTTTTATCAAATAAGTTTTAAGGGTACGATGAGCATGCTCAATGATGCCCTGTCCCTGAGGGTTGTAAGGAAGACCCGTCAGGTGTGTCACCTCCATATGGCGACAAAATTGTTGAAATTTTTGAGAAGTGTAGGCTGGTCCATTGTCAGTTTTAAGGATTTTAGGCTTTCCCCAGGCACTCCAAGCCTTGAGACAATGTTGAATAACATGGGCCGCCTTTTCTCTGGTCAATGGAGAGGCGAACATAACTCCAGAACAGGTATCAATGGAGACATGCAAATATTGTAATTTGCCAAAGGATGGGATGTCAGTAAAATCCATTTGCCAGATATGTAATGGCCTAATTCCCCGAGGGTTAATTCCTGTATGGGGAACAGGTAGGAATTGACAGCAGTTTTGGCATTGAGTCACGATATCTCTGGCCTACTTTCTAGAGATGTTAAACCGACATCGTAGTGTCTCAGCTGTCACATGAAACCTTTTATGAAAGGCTTTAGCCAAATCTAATTTTGGCGAAAGGGCAATTGTAATCAACTTTGTGGCTCGATCTGCCAGGTCATTTCCAAGGGACATAGGTCCCGGTAAGCCTGAGTGAGCCCTAATATGAGTTATAAAGACAGGGAATCTTTGTTTAGCCAGGGTAAGCTGAATCTTTTGAAAAACTTCTACAAGTCTGTTAGATGTCTTAATTATCCCAGCAACTTCTAATGGTTTTACTGCATTAACCACATAGAAGGAATCTGAAACAATATTTAAGGGACCTGGAAAGATTTCCAGAACCTCTGACACTACTAAGCATTCCACAATTTGAGGTGAGGTTTCATGGTATTGTTTGGATGTAACCTTATCATTAACCACATAGGCACTCACTCCTGTTTTCGACCCATCCATATAAACTACCATTCCATCTGGGAGTGCCTCCTGAGACACAATATGTGGAAATATGACAGCTTGAGTTAAGGCAAATTGTAAGATGGGATGCTTAGGATAATGATTATCTATTTGACCATTGAAGGAAGTAACCAGCACTGCCCAAACATCAGAGGTCACCATTAATATTTGGACTTGATGGGCAGTATAAGGCACTATCAAAACCTTAGGCTTCCTTCCAAAATGAGTAATGGCTGCTTTTAGTCCACAAACGGCAAGCTGAGTGACTGAATCTGGATACCTTTCAATAATCTTTGCGGGAGAAGCATTGGGATGAATCCATAACAAGGGCCTCTCCTGCCATAATACAGCAGTTGGTAAGTGTCTAGTTTTAAAAACACATAAGTCAAAGGTTTTGGTTTCATCTATGCGTTTCAACTGGGCATCTTGTAAAGCATTTTCTACTACTTGCAGAGCACGGCTCACAGCCAGTGTTAAGGCCCTCGGTGAGGAAATGTGAGCATCCCCTTCCAAAATATCAAATAAAGGTTTCAGCCTGGCTGAGGGAATTTTTAAAAATGGTCTTAACCAATTTATATCACCTAATAATTCCTGAAAATCATTCAAAGTGTGTAAATGGTCTCTACAAATCTCTAATTTCTGAGGAATTATCTTTTCTGGATAGATAACCATCCCTAAAAAGGAGCCAATTTCTGAAAATTGAACTTTCTCAGTAGCAACATGCAGCATATGTCCCGCCTTCCCACAGTCAAAGCATTCCACGATTCTGACATTTAAGGAGGACTGCAGCCATTTCTAAGTTTGCTGCTGTAAGTCCGGCATCAGCAAGGGCACCTCCCAAGCCGTGACAGACTCTCAACCAGTCCTGCAGCCCCCCAGCTCTCCGAGGAGCAACGGCTGCATGGCATTCAGCCGTGGCATTTTCAAAGATCATCTGTTCTATCAATGGCATTGCCTGCTCTGGTTCCCCAAATATTCTGCTGGCTGCCTCAGTCATGCGGGCCACAAAGTCAGAGAAAGACTCATTAGATGTCTGAATTATCTTGGACAAATAAAGGTTACTGCCTTCCTTCCTAGGGAGGGACTTCCATGCCTTTATTGCAGCTGATGCTATCTGTACGTAGACCTGGCAGGGATGAGCAGTCTGGTCATTTGCGTGTACACCAACTCCAGCCAGCATGTCAAAAGTCCTTAATTGCTGTCCCTCAGTGTTTGCATTAATCCTGGCTTGTGCTTGTAGTGCCTCGTGCCACAAGGCCTTCCACTCTAGGTATTGGCCCATATTGTTAAGTAACGCCTTCACTGTGTCCTACCAGTCTCCTGGCATCATAGCAGCTGTACTTAATCTCTCCACTTGGGCTATAGTAAAATTAGCCCCAATTCCATTTGCACGTACTGCCTCAGCTAATTCTTTGACCTGTCTACTGGGGCATGGACACGAGCGCCTTTTGCTGCTTCAAAGACCGGAAATGCACGCTGTAGTTGTCTCCGATCTCCTGGGCTGAGAAATGAATTAGAGGCGATGCCCGAGGCATAGGCCAGAGGCAAGGGTGGGGACGAGGGATTCAAGGTCTTTCTTAGTCTTATCCTAGAACGGCTATTTTTTGCATAGGCGGCTGCTTCCTGCTCTAGGCTCTCTTCCTCACCTTGCATTAGGTCTTCCTTGGAGCTGCTAAGGTCTGTGGAAGCAGGCTCCTTAATGGGGTACAGGGGGGTCCCCCCGAACTCCACTCTCTTCACCAGCCAGTGAAGGGTACTTAACCTTAACAGGCCCTGCAGTGGCCCCTGTTCCTTTTGAGTACTCTTTCCTATGACCAGGCTCCTTGGCCGGCTTCTGTTGACCAGGCTTTTTTGCCTGCTTCTCCTTTCCAGGCTCTTTGGCCTGATGCTGGCTAACATGCCCTGTTTCTGATACTCTGGAGTGGACCTCTCCTGAAACCTCTTGACTTGCACTAATAGCTGTGTTGGGAGCTGGATCTTTACAACACAAATATGTTAAAAGTGAAAGCAATACAAGCAAGAGGCCAACTATTGCTGCGGTGGCAATGGGTGAGAATCTGCCTGCAACAAAAGCTTCCACCCCAACCATATCTCTCAGAGACGTACATCGATCCTGTAGTCTTTTAACCCGCCCCGAGTCTCAAGGGGTCTTCCGTGGCACCTTGAAGATTCCGGGTTTCAATGCCAGATGTCCCGAGCCCCTCCGTGTCCCCTTTGCCCACGAAAGAGACACATGAGGCAGTGCTCATTTGATTACCACAGAGAGGCTTTATTCTTGTATCAGCAGAAGTGGAAAGACCCCAAGGCAGGACAAGGCACTGCTATATGTACCCTAGAGTACCGTGTTCACTTCTGATTGGCTGTTCACTCATTACCCATAATACGCCCTGGGATGGGCAGTGACTTTGGTGCACTTTTGCCTTTTGCACTTGTGCAGTTAGTTGTTTACTTGTGGGAGCAAAGGATGCCTGCAAGATCTTGTACTGGTGAATGCTGTCATGCTCACATGGCTCCTAACATGTTCTCTCCTCTTTCGGATGCCCTTCTGTCTTCTCCTCTCTCAGGATGCCCTTCTGCTCTCTCCTGTCTCTGGATGCCCTTCTTTTCTCTCCTCTCTCTGGATTCCCTTCTGTCTTCTCCTCTCTCTGCATGCCATTCTATTCTCTCTTCTCTCTGGATGCCCTTCTGTCTTCTCCTCTCTCCTGATGCACTTCTGTTCTCTCCTGTCTCCAATTGCCCTTCATTTCTCTCCTCTCTCTGGACTCACTCTGTCTTCTCCTTCTCTGAATGCCCTTCTGTTCTCCCCTCTCTCTAGATGCCCTTCTATTCTCTCCTCTATCTAGATGCCCTTCTTTCTTCTCCTCTATAGGTATGGCCTTATTTACTCTTTTCTGTGGATGCCCTTCTGACCTCTCCTCTCAATGGATGCCCTTCTTTTCTCTCTTCTCTCTGGAGGCCATTCTGTCCTCTCCTCTCTCTGGAAGCCCTTCTATCTTCTCCTAACTCCCAATGCGCTTCTGTCTTCTCTTTCTGGATACCCTTCTGTTCTCTGCTCTCTCTGCATGCCCTTCTGTACTCTACTCTCTCTGGATGCACTTAGGTTCTCTCCTCTCTCTGGATGTTCTTCTGTCTTCTCCGCTCTCTGGATACCGTTCTATTCTCTACATTCCCTGGATGCCCTTATTACTTCTCTGCTCTCTGGATGCCCTTCTGTTCTCCGCTGTCAGTGGATGTGTTTCTGTCTTCTCACGCTGGAAGCCCTTCTATTCTCTCCTCTCTCTAGATGTCCTTCTGTCCCCTATTCTGTCTGGATGCCTTTCTGTTCTCCTGTCTCTCTGGATGCCCTACTGTCTTCTCCTCTCTCTGGATTCCCTTCTGCTCTCTTCTCTCTCTTGATGCCCTTCTGCTCTCTCCTCTTTCTGGATGCCCTTCTGTTCTCCCCTCTTTCCGGATGCCCTACTGTCTTCTCCTCTCTCTGGATGCCCTTCTGCTCTCTCCTCCCTCTGGATGCCCTTCTTTTCTCTCCTCTCTCTGGATTCCCTTCTGTCTTCTCATCTGTCTTGATGCCCTTCTGTTCTCTCCTCTTTCTAGATTCCCTTCTGTTCTCTCCTCTCTCTGGATGCCCTTCTGTTTTCTCCTCTCTCTCTGGATGCCCTTCTACTGTCTCCTCTTTCTGGATGTGCTTCTGTTCTCTCCTCTCTAAGGATGCCCTTCTGTCTTCTCCTCTCACCGGATGCCCTTCTGCTCTCTTCTCTCTCTGATGCCCTTCTGCCCTCTCCTATCTCTGGGTGACCTTCTCTCCTCTCCTCTCTCTAGATGCCCTTCTGTCTTCTATCTCTGGATGCCCTTTGTTCTCTCCTCTCTCGGGATGCCCTTCTTCCCTCTCCTCTCTCTGGATGCCCTTCTGTCTTTTCCTACCTCTGGATGCCCTTCTGGCCTCTATTCTCTCTGGATGCCCTTCTTTCTTCTCCTCCATTCCTATGCCCTGCTGTTCTCTTGTCACACCGGCTTCCCTTCTGTGTTCTCCTCTTTCTGGATGCACTTCTGTTTTCTCCTCTCTCCGCAGGCCCTTCTGTCTTATCCTCTCTATGGATGCCCTTCTGCTCTCTCCTTTCTCTGGATGCCATTTTATCCTCTCCTCTCTCTGGATTCGCTCTATCTTCCCCTTCTCTGAATGACCTTCTGTCTCTCCTCTTTCTGGATGCCCTTCTGTCTTCTCCTCTCTCTGTTTGGCCTTCTGTACTATTTTATGTGGATGCTTTTCTTTCCTCTCCTCTCTCTGGATGCCCTTCTGCTCTGTCTTCTCTCTGGAGGAAATTCTGTCTCCTCCTATCTCTGGATCCCCTTCTGTCTTCTCCTATCTCCTATTGCCCTTCTGTCTTCTCCTCTTTCTGGATGCCCTTCTGTTCTCTGCTCTTTCTAGATGCCCTTCTGTCCTCTGCTCTCTCTGGATGCCTTCTGTCTTCTCCTATCTCCCGATGCCCTTTAGTCTTCTCATCTTTCTGGATGCCCTTGTGTTCTTTGCTGTCTCTAGATGCCCGTCTGTCCTCTCCTCCCTCTGGATGCCCTTCTGTACTCTCCTCTCTCTTGATGCCCTTCTGTCCTATCCTCTACTGCATGTCCTTCTGTCTTCTCCTCTCTCTGGATGCACTTCTGTTCTCTCATTTTTCTAGATGCCCTTCTGTTCTCTCATCTCTCCAGATGCCCTTATGTTGGCTCCTCTCTCTGGATGCCCTTCTGTCTTCCCCGCTTTCCCTGCCTTTCAGTTCTCTCCTCTCTGTGGATGCGTTTCTGTCTTCTCCTCTTTCTGGATGCCCTTATGAACTCTCCTCTCCATGGATGCCCTTCTGATCTCTCCTCTCTCTGGATGCCCTTCTGTTCTCTCCTCTCTCTAGATGACCTTCTGTCTTCTCCTCTCACTAGATGGCTTTCTGTTCTCTCCACTCTCTGGATCCCTTCTGTCCTCTCCTCTCTCTGGATGCCATTCTTCAATCTCCTCTGTCTGGATGCCCTTCTGTCTTCTCCTCTCTCTGGATGCCCTTCTGTCTTCTCCTCTCTCTGGATGCACTTCTGTTCTCTTCTCTCCTGGATGCCCTTCTGTAATCTCCTCTCTCAGGATGCCTGTCTGTCCTGTTCGCCATCTGGATGCCGTCTCTCTTCCCCTCTTTCAGATGCGCTTCTGTGCTCTCCTCTCTCTGGAAGCCCTTCTGTTTTCTCCTCATTCTGGATGCCCATTTGTACTCTCGTCCCTCTGAATGCCCTTCTGTACTCTCCTCTCTCTTGATGCCCTTTTGTTCTCTCCTCTCTCTTGATGCCTTTCTGTCTTTTCATTTCTCTGGATGGCTCTCTGTTCTCTCCTCTCTCTGGATCCCTTCTGTCATCTCCACTATGTAGATGCCCTTCTTCACTCTCCTCTCTCTGGATTACTTTCTGTCCTCTCCTCTCTCTTGACGCCCTTCTGTCCTCTCCTCTCTCTGGATACCCTTCTGTGCTCTCCTCTCTCTGGATCCCCTTCTGTCTTCTGCTTTCTCTGGATGCACTTCTGTTCTCTCCTCTCTTTGGATGCCATTTTGTCCTCTCCTCTCTCTGTATACCCTTCTGTTCTATCCTCTCTCTGAATGCCCTTCTTTTCACTCCTCTCTTTTGATGCCCTTGTGTCCACTTCTCTCACAAGATGCACTTCTGTTCTCTCCTCTCTCAGGATGCATGTCTGTCCTCTTCTGGATCTAGATGCCTTCTCTCTTCTCCTCTATCTGGATGCCCTTTTGTTCTCTCCTCCCTTTGGAAATCCTCCTGTTTTCTGCCCTCTCTGGATGCCCTTCTGTTCTCTCCTCTCTCTAGATGCCCTTCTGTTCTCTCCTCTATCTAGATGCCCTTCTGTCGTCTCCTCTCTCTGTATGGCCTTCTGTTTTACTTTATGTGGATGACCTTCTTTGCTCTTCTCTCTCTGGATGCCCTTCTGTCTTCTCCTATCTCCCGAAGTCCTCCTGTCTTCTCCTCTTTCTGGATGCCCTTCTGTCTTCTCTTCTCTCTGTATGCCCTTCTGTCGTCTCCTCTCTGGATGCCCTTCTGTTCTCTCCTCTCTTTGGACTCCCATTTGTCTTTTCCTCTCTGTGGATGTCCTTCTGCTCTCTCTTCTCTCTGAATGACCTTCTGTCTTCTCCTTTCTCTGGATTCACTTCTGTTCTCTCCTCTCTCTGGATGCCCTTTTGTCTTTCCCTCTCTCTTATTGCCCTTCTGTTCTCTCCATGCTCTAGATGCCCTTCTCTTCTCTCCTTTATCCAGATGCCCTTCTGTCTTCTCCTCCTTCTGAATGGCCTTCTGTTCTCTTTTCTGTGGATGCCATTCTGTCCTCCCCTGTCTCTGGATGCTCTTCTCTGTTCTCCTCTTTCTGGATGCCCTTCTGTTCTCTCTCACATATTGTAGCATGCTGAATTTCAGTTTTAGCTGAAATACAGCTACTTCTTTGTACATCGTTTCCAAAACTAAGAACAGTGCATGGCCGGCTAATGCCCTGCTTATACCCAAATCAAAGTAACCTGTTTTAACCCAAACTGCACAAATAATGTTCATTTAGTGTTTTCAGCTCTCTAAGAGTTGCCTGTAACTCAGGGAGTACACCAGCTATTCTACTTGGGTACCCTTATAGATGGGAACTTCCCCACATTGTAGCATGCGTTTTCGCTGAAATACAGCTACTTCTTTGTACATCGTTTCCAAAACTAAGAACAGAGCATGGCCGCCTGACGCCTTGCTTATACCCAAATCAAAGTAACACGTCTTAACCCAAACTGAACAAGTAACATTCATTTAGTGTTTTGAGCACTCTAAGAGTTGCGTGTAACTCAGGGAGTACACCTGATTTTCTGCTTGGGTACCCTCATAGATGGGAACTTACCCACATTGTAGCATGTGTTTTAGCTGAAATACAGCTACTTCTTTGCGCATCGTTTCCAAAACTAAGAACAGTGCATGACCGGCTAATGCCCTGCTTATACCCAAATAAAAGTAACACGTCTTAAAACAAACTGCACAAGTAAGGTTCATTTAGTGTTTTCAGCTCTCTAAGAGTTGCCTGTAACTCAGGGAGTACACCTACTTTTCTGCTTGGGTGCCCTTATAGATAGGAACTTCCCTACATTGTAGCATGCGTTTTAGCTGAAATATGGCTAATTCTTTGTACATCGTTTCCAAAACTAAGAACAGTGCATGGCCGGCTAATGCCCTGCTTATACCCAAATCAAAGTAACACGTCTTAACCCAAAATGCACAAGTAATGTTCATTCACTGTTTTCAGCTCTCTAAGACTTGCCTGTAAATCAGGGAGTACACATGCTTTTTTGCTTAGGTACCCTTATAGATGGGAACTTCCCTACATTGTAGCATGCGTCTTAGCTGAAATACAGCTACTTCTTTGTACATCGTTTCCAAAACTAAGAACAGTGCATGGCCGGCTAATGCCCTGCTTATACCCAAATCAAAGTAACACATCTTATCCCAAACTGCACAAGTAACATTCATTCAGTGTTTTCAGCTCTCTAAGTGTTGCCTGTAACTCAGGGAGTACACATGCTTTTTTACTTAGGTACCCTTATAGATGGGAACTTCCCTCCATTGTAGCATGCGTTTTAGCTGAAATACAGCTACTTCTTTGTACATCGTTTCCAAAACTAAGAACAGTGCATGGCTGGCTAATGCACTGCTTATACCCAAATCAAAGTAACATGTCTTCACCCGAACTGCACAAGTAACGTTCATTCAGTGTTTTCAGTTCTCTAAGACTTGCCTGTAACTCAGGGAGTACACATGCTTTTTTGCTTAGGTACCCTTATAGATAAGAACTTTCCTACATTGTAGCATCCGTTTTATCTGAAATACAGCTACTTCTTTGTACATCGTTTCCAAAACTAAGAAGAGTGCATGGCCGGCTAATGCCCTGCTTATACCCAAATCAAAGTAGCACGTCTTAACCCAAACTGCACAAGTAACGTTCATTCAGTGTTTTCAGCTCTTTAAGAGTTGCCTGTAACTCAGGGAGTACACATGGTTTTTTGCTTAGGTACCCTTATAGATGGGAACTTCCCTACATTGTAGCATGCATTTTAGCTGAAATACAGCTACTTCTTTGTACATCGTTTCCAAAACTAAGAACAGTGCATGGTAGGTCAATGCCCTGCTTATACCCAAATCAAAGTAACAAATCTTAACCCAAACTGCACAAGTAACGTTCATTCAGTGTTTTCAGCTCTCTAAGAGTTGCTTGTAACTCAGGGAGTACACTTGCTTTTCTGCTTGGGTACCCTTGTAGATGGGAACTTTCCCACATTGTAGCATATGTTTTAGCTGAAATACAGCTACTTCTTTGTGCATCATTTCCAAAACTAAGAACAGTGCATGGCAGGCTAATGCCCTGGTTATACCCAAATCAAAGTAACACGTCTTAACCCAAACTGCACAAGTAACGTTCATTCAGTGTTTTCAGCTCTCTAAGACTTGCCTGTAACACAGGGAGTACAACTGCTTTTCTGCTTAGGTACCCTTATAGATGGGAACTTCCCTACATTGTAGCATGCGTTTTAGCTGAAATACAGCTACTTCTTTGTACATCGTTTCCAAAACTAAGAACAGTGCATGGCCGGCTAATGCCCTACTTATACCCAAATCAAAGTAACACGTCTTAACCCAAACTGCACAAGTCACGTTCATTTAGTGTTTTCAGAACTCTAAGTGTTGCCTATAACTCAGAGAGTACACATGCAATTTTGCTTAGGTACCCTTATAGATGGGAACTTCCCTATATTGTAGCATGCGTTTTAGCTGAAATACAGCTACTTCTTTGTACATCGTTTCCAAAACTAAGAACAGTGCATGGCCTGCTAATGCCCTGCTTATACCAAAATCAAAGTAACACGTCTTCACCCAAACTGCACAAGTAACATTCATTCAGTGTTTTCAACACTCTAAGAGTTGCCTGTAACTCAAGAAGTACATATGATTTCTGCTTAGGTACACTAATAGATGGGAACTTCCCTACATTGTAGCATGCGTTTTAGCTGAAATACAGCTACTTTTTGTACATCGTTTCCAAAACTAAGAACAGTGCATGTCCGGCTAAGGCCCTGCTTATACTCAAAACAAAGTAACATGTCTTAACCCAAACTGCACAAGAAAAGTTCATTCAGTGTTTTCAACACTCAAAGAGTTGCCTGGAACTCAGGGAGAACACATGCTTTTCTGCTTAGGTACCCTTATAGATGGGAACTTCCCTACATTGTAGCATGCGTTTTAGCTGAAATACAGCTACTTCTTTGTACAAGGTTTCCAAAACTAAGAACAGTGCATGGCCGGCTAATGCCCTGCTTATACCCAAATCAAAGTAACACGTCTTAACCCAAACTTCACAAGTAACGTTCATTCAGTGTTTTCAACACTCTAAGACTTGCCTGTAACTCAAAGAATACGTATGCTTTTCTGCTTAGGTACACTAATAAATGGGAACTTCCCTATATTGTAGCATGCGTTTTAGCTGAAATACAGCTACTTCTTTGTACATCGTTTCCAAAACTAAGAACAGTGCATGGCCAGCTAATGCCCTACTTATACCCAAATCAAAGTAGCACGTCTTAACCCAAACTGCACAAGTAAAGTTCATTCAGTGTTTTCAGCTCTCTAAGACTTCCTGTAACTCGGGAAGTACACATGCTTTTTGCTTAGGTACCCTTATAGAATTGAACTTCCCTACATTTTAGTATGGGTTTTAGCTGAAATACAGCTACTTCTTTGTACATCGTTTCCAAAACTAAGAACAGTGCATGGCCAGCTAATGCCCTATTTATACCCAAATCAAAGTAACACGTCTTAACCCAAACTGCACAAGTAATGTTCATTCAGTGTTTTCAGGTCTCTAAGTGTTGCCTGTAACTCAGGGAGTACACATGCTTTTTTGCTTAGGTACCCCTATATATGGGAACTTCCCTACATTGTAGCATGCGTTTTAGCTGAAATACAGCTACTTCTTTGTACATCTTTTCCATAATTAAGAACTGTGCATGGCCGACTAATGCCCTGCTTATACCCATATCAAAGTAACACATCTTAACCCAAACTGCACAAGTAACGTTCCTTCAGTTTTTTCAGCTCTCTAAGACTTGCCTGTAACTCGGGAAGTACACATGCTTTTTTGCTTACGTACCCTTATAGAATTGAACATCCCTACATTGTAGTGTGCGTTTTAGCTGAAATACAGCTACTTCTTTGTATATCGTTTCCAAAACTAAGAACAGTGCATGGCCAGCGAATGCCCTGTTTATATCCAAATCAAAGTAACACGTCTAAACCCAAACTGCAAAAGTAATGTTCATTCAGTGTTTTCAGCTCTCTAAGTGTTGCCTGTAACTCAGGGAGTACACATGCTTTTTTAGTTAGGTACCCTTATAGATGGGAACTTCCTTACATTGTAGAATGCGTTTTAGCTGAAATACAGCTACTTCTTTGTACATCATTTCCAAAACTAAGAACAGTGTATGGCTGGCTAATGCCCTGCTTTTACGCAAATCAAAGTAACACGTCTTCACCCAAACTGCACAAGTATAATATTCGTTCAGTATTTTCAACACTCTAAGAGTGGCCTGTAGCTCAAGAAGTACGTATGCTTTTCTGCTTAGGTACACTAATAGATGGGAACTTCCCTACATTGTAGCATGCGTTTTAGCTGAAATACAGCTACTTTTTGTACATCGTTTCCAAAACTAAGAACAGTGCATGGCCGGCTAATGCCCTGCTTATACCCAAATCAAAGTAACACGTCTTAACCCAAACTGCACAAGTAACGTTCATTCAGTGTTTTCAACACTCTAAGACTTGCCTGTAACTCAGGGAGTAGACATGCTTTCCTGCTTAGGTACCCCTATAGATGGGAACTTCCCTACATTGTAGCATGCGTTTTAGCTGAAATACAGCTACTTCTTTGTACATCGTTTCCAAAACTAAGAACAGTGCATGGCCGGCTAATGCCCTGCTTATACCCAAATCAAAGTAACACGTCTTAACCCAAACTGCACAAGTAACGTTCATTCAGTGTTTTCAGCTATCTAAGAGTTGCCTGTAACTCAGGGAGTAGACATGCTTTTCTGCTTAGGTACCCTTATAGATGGGAACTTACCTACATTGTAGCATGCATTTTAGCTGAAATACAGCTACTTCTTTGTACATCGTTTCCAAAACTAAGAACAGTGCATGGCCGGCTAATGCCCTGCTTATACCAAAATCAAAGTAACACGTCTTCACCCAAACTGCACAAGTAACGTTCATTCAGTTTTTTCAACACTCTAAGAGTTGCCTGGAACTCAAGAAGTACGTATGATTTCTGCTTAGGTACACTAATAGATGGGAACTTCCCTATATTGTAGCATGCGTTTTAGCTGAAATACAGCTACTTTTTGTACATCATTTCCAAAACTAAGAACAGTGCATGGCCGGCTAATGCCCTGCTTATACCCAAATCAAAGTAACACGTCTTAACCCAAACTGCACAAGTAACGTTCATTCAGTGTTTTCAACACTCTAAGACTTGCCTGTAACTCAAAGAATACGTATGCTTTTCTGCTTAGGTACACTAATAAATGGGAACTTCCCTATATTGTAGCATGCGTTTTAGCTGAAATACAGCTACTTCTTTGTACATCGTTTCCAAAACTAAGAACAGTGCATGGCCAGCTAATGCCCTACTTATACCCAAATCAAAGTAGCACGTCTTAACCCAAACTGCACAAGTAAAGTTCATTCAGTGTTTTCAGCTCTCTAAGACTTCCTGTAACTCGGGAAGTACACATGCTTTTTGCTTAGGTACCCTTATAGAATTGAACTTCCCTACATTTTAGTATGGGTTTTAGCTGAAATACAGCTACTTCTTTGTACATCGTTTCCAAAACTAAGAACAGTGCATGGCCAGCTAATGCCCTATTTATACCCAAATCAAAGTAACACGTCTTAACCCAAACTGCACAAGTAATGTTCATTCAGTGTTTTCAGGTCTCTAAGTGTTGCCTGTAACTCAGGGAGTACACATGCTTTTTTGCTTAGGTACCCCTATATATGGGAACTTCCCTACATTGTAGCATGCGTTTTAGCTGAAATACAGCTACTTCTTTGTACATCTTTTCCATAATTAAGAACTGTGCATGGCCAACTAATGCCCTGCTTATACCCATATCAAAGTAACACATCTTAACCCAAACTGCACAAGTAACGTTCCTTCAGTTTTTTCAGCTCTCTAAGACTTGCCTGTAACTCGGGAAGTACACATGCTTTTTTGCTTACGTACCCTTATAGAATTGAACATCCCTACATTGTAGTGTGCGTTTTAGCTGAAATACAGCTACTTCTTTGTATATCGTTTCCAAAACTAAGAACAGTGCATGGCCAGCGAATGCCCTGTTTATATCCAAATCAAAGTAACACGTCTAAACCCAAACTGCAAAAGTAATGTTCATTCAGTGTTTTCAGCTCTCTAAGTGTTGCCTGTAACTCAGGGAGTACACATGCTTTTTTAGTTAGGTACCCTTATAGATGGGAACTTCCTTACATTGTAGAATGCGTTTTAGCTGAAATACAGCTACTTCTTTGTACATCATTTCCAAAACTAAGAACAGTGTATGGCTGGCTAATGCCCTGCTTTTACGCAAATCAAAGTAACACGTCTTCACCCAAACTGCACAAGTATAATATTCGTTCAGTATTTTCAACACTCTAAGAGTGGCCTGTAGCTCAAGAAGTACGTATGCTTTTCTGCTTAGGTACACTAATAGATGGGAACTTCCCTACATTGTAGCATGCGTTTTAGCTGAAATACAGCTACTTTTTGTACATCGTTTCCAAAACTAAGAACAGTGCATGGCCGGCTAATGCCCTGCTTATACCCAAATCAAAGTAACACGTCTTAACCCAAACTGCACAAGTAACGTTCATTCAGTGTTTTCAACACTCTAAGACTTGCCTGTAACTCAGGGAGTAGACATGCTTTCCTGCTTAGGTACCCCTATAGATGGGAACTTCCCTACATTGTAGCATGCGTCTTAGCTGAAATACAGCTACTTCTTTGTACATCGTTTCCAAAACTAAGAACAGTGCATGGCCGGCTAATGCCCTGCTTATACCCAAATCAAAGTAACACATCTTATCCCAAACTGCACAAGTAACATTCATTCAGTGTTTTCAGCTCTCTAAGTGTTGCCTGTAACTCAGGGAGTACACATGCTTTTTTACTTAGGTACCCTTATAGATGGGAACTTCCCTCCATTGTAGCATGCGTTTTAGCTGAAATACAGCTACTTCTTTGTACATCGTTTCCAAAACTAAGAACAGTGCATGGCTGGCTAATGCACTGCTTATACCCAAATCAAAGTAACATGTCTTCACCCGAACTGCACAAGTAACGTTCATTCAGTGTTTTCAGTTCTCTAAGACTTGCCTGTAACTCAGGGAGTACACATGCTTTTTTGCTTAGGTACCCTTATAGATAAGAACTTTCCTACATTGTAGTATCCGTTTTATCTGAAATACAGCTACTTCTTTGTACATAGTTTCCAAAACTAAGAAGAGTGCATGGCCGGCTAATGCCCTGCTTATACCCAAATCAAAGTAGCACGTCTTAACGCAAACTGCACAAGTAACGTTCATTCAGTGTTTTCAGCTCTTTAAGAGTTGCCTGTAACTCAGGGAGTACACCTGCTTTTTTGCTTAGGTACCCTTATAGATGGGAACTTCCCTACATTGTAGCATGCATTTTAGCTGAAATACAGCTACTTCTTTGTACATCGTTTCCAAAACTAAGAACAGTGCATGGTAGGTCAATGCCCTGCTTATACCCAAATCAAAGTAACACGTCTTAACCCAAACTGCACAAGTAATGTTCATTTAGGGATTTCAGCTCTCTAAGAGTTGCTTGTAACTCAGGGAGTACACTTGCTTTTCTGCTTGGGTACCCTTGTAGATGGGAACTTTCCCACATTGTAGCATATGTTTTAGCTGAAATACAGCTACTTCTTTGTACATCATTTCCAAAACTAAGAACAGTGCATGGCAGGCTAATGCCCTGCTTATACCCAAATCAAAGTAACACGTCTTAACCCAAACTGCACAAGTAACGTTCATTCAGTGTTTTCAGCTCTCTAAGACTTGCCTGTAACACAGGGAGTACAACTGCTTTTCTGCTTAGGTACCCTTATAGATGGGAACTTCCCTACATTGTAGCATGCGTTTTAGCTGAAATACAGCTACTTCTTTGTACATCGTTTCCAAAACTAAGAACAGTGCATGGCCGGCTAATGCCCTACTTATACCCAAATCAAAGTAAACACGTCTTAACCCAAACTGCACAAGTCACGTTCATTTAGTGTTTTCAGAACTCTAAGTGTTGCCTGTAACACAGGGAGTACACATGCTTTTTTGCTTAGGTACCCTTATAGATGGGAACTTCCCTATATTGTAGCATGCGTTTTAGCTGAAATACAGCTACTTCTTTGTACATCGTTTCCAAAACTAAGAACAGTGCATGGCCTGCTAATGCCCTGCTTATACCAAAATCAAAGTAACACGTCTTAACCCAAACTGCACAAGTAACATTCATTCAGTGTTTTCAACACTCTAAGAGTTGCCTGTAACTCAAGAAGTACATATGCTTTTCTGCTTAGGTACACTAATAGATGGGAACTTCCCTACATTGTAGCATGCGTTTTAGCTGAAATACAGCTACTTTTTGTACATCGTTTCCAAACTAAGAACAGTGCATGTCCGGCTAAGGCCCTGCTTATACCCAAATCAAAGTAACACGTCTTAACCCAAACTGCACAAGTAACGTTCATTCAGTGTTTTCAGCTATCTAAGAGTTGCCTGTAACTCAGGGAGTACACATGCTTTTCTGCTTAGGTACCCTTATAGATGGGAACTTCCCTACATTGTAGCATGCGTTTTAGCTGAAATACAGCTACTTCTTTGTACATCGTTTCCAAAACTAAGAACAGTGCATGGCCGGCTAATGCCCTGCTTATACCCAAATCAAAGTAACACGTCTTAACCCAAACTGCACAAGTAACGTTCATTCAGTGTTTTCAGCTATCTAAGAGTTGCCTGTAACTCAGGGAGTAGACATGCTTTTCTGCTTAGGTACCCTTATAGATGGGAACTTCCCTACATTGTAGCATGCGTTTTAGCTGAAATACAGCTACTTCTTTGTACATCGTTTCCAAAACTAAGAACAGTGCATGGCCGGCTAATGCCCTGCTTATACCCAAATCAAAGTAACACGTCTTAACCCAAACTGCACAAGTAACGTTCATTCAGTGTTTTCAGCTATCTAAGAGTTGCCTGTAACTCAGGGAGTACACATGCTTTTCTGCTTAGGTACCCTTATAGATGGGAACTTCCCTACATTGTAGCATGCGTTTTAGCTGAAATACAGCTACTTCTTTGTACATCGTTTCCAAAACTAAGAACAGTGCATGGCCGGCTAATGCCCTGCTTATACCCAAATCAAAGTAACACGTCTTAACCCAAACTGCACAAGTAACGTTCATTCAGTGTTTTCAGCTATCTAAGAGTTGCCTGTAACTCAGGGAGTACACATGCTTTTCTGCTTAGGTACCCTTATAGATGGGAACTTCCCTACATTGTAGCATGCGTTTTAGCTGAAATACAGCTACTTCTTTGTACATCGTTTCCAAAACTAAGAACAGTGCATGGCCGGCTAATGCCCTGCTTATACCCAAATCAAAGTAACACGTCTTAACCCAAACTGCACAAGTAACGTTCATTCAGTGTTTTCAGCTATCTAAGAGTTGCCTGTAACTCAGGGAGTAGACATGCTTTTCTGCTTAGGTACCCTTATAGATGGGAACTTCCCTACATTGTAGCATGCGTTTTAGCTGAAATACAGCTACTTCTTTGTACATCGTTTCCAAAACTAAGAACAGTGCATGGCCGGCTAATGCCCTGCTTATACCCAAATCAAAGTAACACGTCTTAACCCAAACTGCACAAGTAACGTTCATTCAGTGTTTTCAGCTATCTAAGAGTTGCCTGTAACTCAGGGAGTACACATGCTTTTCTGCTTAGGTACCCTTATAGATGGGAACTTCCCTACATTGTAGCATGCGTTTTAGCTGAAATACAGCTACTTCTTTGTACATCGTTTCCAAAACTAAGAACAGTGCATGGCCGGCTAATGCCCTGCTTATACCCAAATCAAAGTAACACGTCTTAACCCAAACTGCACAAGTAACGTTCATTCAGTGTTTTCAGCTACTCTAAGAGTTGCCTGTAACTCAGGGAGTAGACATGCTTTTCTGCTTAGGTACCCTTATAGATGGGAACTTCCCTACATTGTAGCATGCGTTTTAGCTGAAATACAGCTACTTCTTTGTACATCGTTTCCAAAACTAAGAACAGTGCATGGCCGGCTAATGCCCTGCTTATACCCAAATCAAAGTAACACGTCTTAACCCAAACTGCACAAGTAACGTTCATTCAGTGTTTTCAGCTACCTAAGAGTTGCCTGTAACTCAGGGAGTAGACATGCTTTTCTGCTTAGGTACCCTTATAGATGGGAACTTCCCTACATTGTAGCATGCGTTTTAGCTGAAATACAGCTACTTCTTTGTACATCGTTTCCAAAACTAAGAACAGTGCATGGCCGGCTAATGCCCTGCTTATACCCAAATCAAAGTAACACGTCTTAACCCAAACTGCACAAGTAACGTTCATTCAGTGTTTTCAGCTATCTAAGAGTTGCCTGTAACTCAGGGAGTAGACATGCTTTTCTGCTTAGGTACCCTTATAGATGGGAACTTCCCTACATTGTAGCATGCGTTTTAGCTGAAATACAGCTACTTCTTTGTACATCGTTTCCAAAACTAAGAACAGTGCATGGCCGGCTAATGCCCTGCTTATACCCAAATCAAAGTAACACGTCTTAACCCAAACTGCACAAGTAACGTTCATTCAGTGTTTTCAGCTATCTAAGAGTTGCCTGTAACTCAGGGAGTAGACATGCTTTTCTGCTTAGGTACCCTTATAGATGGGAACTTCCCTACATTGTAGCATGCGTTTTAGCTGAAATACAGCTACTTCTTTGTACATCGTTTCCAAAACTAAGAACAGTGCATGGCCGGCTAATGCCCTGCTTATACCCAAATCAAAGTAACACGTCTTAACCCAAACTGCACAAGTAACGTTCATTCAGTGTTTTCAGCTATCTAAGAGTTGCCTGTAACTCAGGGAGTAGACATGCTTTTCTGCTTAGGTACCCTTATAGATGGGAACTTCCCTACATTGTAGCATGCGTTTTAGCTGAAATACAGCTACTTCTTTGTACATCGTTTCCAAAACTAAGAACAGTGCATGGCCGGCTAATGCCCTGCTTATACCCAAATCAAAGTAACACGTCTTAACCCAAACTGCACAAGTAACGTTCATTCAGTGTTTTCAGCTATCTAAGAGTTGCCTGTAACTCAGGGAGTAGCACATGCTTTTCTGCTTAGGTACCCTTATAGATGGGAACTTCCCTACATTGTAGCATGCGTTTTAGCTGAAATACAGCTACTTCTTTGTACATCGTTTCCAAAACTAAGAACAGTGCATGGCCGGCTAATGCCCTGCTTATACCCAAATCAAAGTAACACGTCTTAACCCAAACTGCACAAGTAACGTTCATTCAGTGTTTTCAGCTATCTAAGAGTTGCCTGTAACTCAGGGAGTACACATGCTTTTCTGCTTAGGTACCCTTATAGATGGGAACTTCCCTACATTGTAGCATGCGTTTTAGCTGAAATACAGCTACTTCTTTGTACATCGTTTCCAAAACTAAGAACAGTGCATGGCCGGCTAATGCCCTGCTTATACCCAAATCAAAGTAACACGTCTTAACCCAAACTGCACAAGTAACGTTCATTCAGTGTTTTCAGCTATCTAAGAGTTGCCTGTAACTCAGGGAGTAGACATGCTTTTCTGCTTAGGTACCCTTATAGATGGGAACTTCCCTACATTGTAGCATGCGTTTTAGCTGAAATACAGCTACTTCTTTGTACATCGTTTCCAAAACTAAGAACAGTGCATGGCCGGCTAATGCCCTGCTTATACCCAAATCAAAGTAACACGTCTTAACCCAAACTGCACAAGTAACGTTCATTCAGTGTTTTCAGCTATCTAAGAGTTGCCTGTAACTCAGGGAGTAGACATGCTTTTCTGCTTAGGTACCCTTATAGATGGGAACTTCCCTACATTGTAGCATGCGTTTTAGCTGAAATACAGCTACTTCTTTGTACATCGTTTCCAAAACTAAGAACAGTGCATGGCCGGCTAATGCCCTGCTTATACCCAAATCAAAGTAACACGTCTTAACCCAAACTGCACAAGTAACGTTCATTCAGTGTTTTCAATACTCTAAGAGTTGCCTGTAACTCAGGGAGTAGACATGCTTTTCTGCTTAGGTACCCTTATAGATGGGAACTTCCCTACATTGTAGCATGCGTTTTAGCTGAAATACAGCTACTTCTTTGTACATCGTTTCCAAAACTAAGAACAGTGCATGGCCGGCTAATGCCCTGCTTATACCCAAATCAAAGTAACACGTCTTAACCCAAACTGCACAAGTAACGTTCATTCAGTGTTTTCAGCTACCTAAGAGTTGCCTGTAACTCAGGGAGTAGACATGCTTTTCTGCTTAGGTACCCTTATAGATGGGAACTTCCCTACATTGTAGCATGCGTTTTAGCTGAAATACAGCTACTTCTTTGTACATCGTTTCCAAAACTAAGAACAGTGCATGGCCGGCTAATGCCCTGCTTATACCCAAATCAAAGTAACACGTCTTAACCCAAACTGCACAAGTAACGTTCATTCAGTGTTTTCAGCTATCTAAGAGTTGCCTGTAACTCAGGGAGTAGACATGCTTTTCTGCTTAGGTACCCTTATAGATGGGAACTTCCCTACATTGTAGCATGCGTTTTAGCTGAAATACAGCTACTTCTTTGTACATCGTTTCCAAAACTAAGAACAGTGCATGGCCGGCTAATGCCCTGCTTATACCCAAATCAAAGTAACACGTCTTAACCCAAACTGCACAAGTAACGTTCATTCAGTGTTTTCAGCTATCTAAGAGTTGCCTGTAACTCAGGGAGTAGACATGCTTTTCTGCTTAGGTACCCTTATAGATGGGAACTTCCCTACATTGTAGCATGCGTTTTAGCTGAAATACAGCTACTTCTTTGTACATCGTTTCCAAAACTAAGAACAGTGCATGGCCGGCTAATGCCCTGCTTATACCCAAATCAAAGTAACACGTCTTAACCCAAACTGCACAAGTAACGTTCATTCAGTGTTTTCAGCTATCTAAGAGTTGCCTGTAACTCAGGGAGTAGACATGCTTTTCTGCTTAGGTACCCTTATAGATGGGAACTTCCCTACATTGTAGCATGCGTTTTAGCTGAAATACAGCTACTTCTTTGTACATCGTTTCCAAAACTAAGAACAGTGCATGGCCGGCTAATGCCCTGCTTATACCCAAATCAAAGTAACACGTCTTAACCCAAACTGCACAAGTAACGTTCATTCAGTGTTTTCAGCTATCTAAGAGTTGCCTGTAACTCAGGGAGTAGACATGCTTTTCTGCTTAGGTACCCTTATAGATGGGAACTTCCCTACATTGTAGCATGCGTTTTAGCTGAAATACAGCTACTTCTTTGTACATCGTTTCCAAAACTAAGAACAGTGCATGGCCGGCTAATGCCCTGCTTATACCCAAATCAAAGTAACACGTCTTAACCCAAACTGCACAAGTAACGTTCATTCAGTGTTTTCAGCTATCTAAGAGTTGCCTGTAACTCAGGGAGTAGACATGCTTTTCTGCTTAGGTACCCTTATAGATGGGAACTTCCCTACATTGTAGCATGCGTTTTAGCTGAAATACAGCTACTTCTTTGTACATCGTTTCCAAAACTAAGAACAGTGCATGGCCGGCTAATGCCCTGCTTATACCCAAATCAAAGTAACACGTCTTAACCCAAACTGCACAAGTAACGTTCATTCAGTGTTTTCAGCTATCTAAGAGTTGCCTGTAACTCAGGGAGTAGCCATGCTTTTCTGCTTAGGTACCCTTATAGATGGGAACTTCCCTACATTGTAGCATGCGTTTTAGCTGAAATACAGCTACTTCTTTGTACATCGTTTCCAAAACTAAGAACAGTGCATGGCCGGCTAATGCCCTGCTTATACCCAAATCAAAGTAACACGTCTTAACCCAAACTGCACAAGTAACGTTCATTCAGTGTTTTCAGCTATCTAAGAGTTGCCTGTAACTCAGGGAGTAGACATGCTTTTCTGCTTAGGTACCCTTATAGATGGGAACTTCCCTACATTGTAGCATGCGTTTTAGCTGAAATACAGCTACTTCTTTGTACATCGTTTCCAAAACTAAGAACAGTGCATGGCCGGCTAATGCCCTGCTTATACCCAAATCAAAGTAACACGTCTTAACCCAAACTGCACAAGTAACGTTCATTCAGTGTTTTCAGCTATCTAAGAGTTGCCTGTAACTCAGGGAGTAGACATGCTTTTCTGCTTAGGTACCCTTATAGATGGGAACTTCCCTACATTGTAGCATGCGTTTTAGCTGAAATACAGCTACTTCTTTGTACATCGTTTCCAAAACTAAGAACAGTGCATGGCCGGCTAATGCCCTGCTTATACCCAAATCAAAGTAACACGTCTTAACCCAAACTGCACAAGTAACGTTCATTCAGTGTTTTCAGCTATCTAAGAGTTGCCTGTAACTCAGGGAGTAGACATGCTTTTCTGCTTAGGTACCCTTATAGATGGGAACTTCCCTACATTGTAGCATGCGTTTTAGCTGAAATACAGCTACTTCTTTGTACATCGTTTCCAAAACTAAGAACAGTGCATGGCCGGCTAATGCCCTGCTTATACCCAAATCAAAGTAACACGTCTTAACCCAAACTGCACAAGTAACGTTCATTCAGTGTTTTCAGCTATCTAAGAGTTGCCTGTAACTCAGGGAGTAGACATGCTTTTCTGCTTAGGTACCCTTATAGATGGGAACTTCCCTACATTGTAGCATGCGTTTTAGCTGAAATACAGCTACTTCTTTGTACATCGTTTCCAAAACTAAGAACAGTGCATGGCCGGCTAATGCCCTGCTTATACCCAAATCAAAGTAACACGTCTTAACCCAAACTGCACAAGTAACGTTCATTCAGTGTTTTCAGCTATCTAAGAGTTGCCTGTAACTCAGGGAGTAGACATGCTTTTCTGCTTAGGTACCCTTATAGATGGGAACTTCCCTACAGTGTAGCATGCGTTTTAGCTGAAATACAGCTACTTCTTTGTACATCGTTTCCAAAACTAAGAACAGTGCATGGCCGGCTAATGCCCTGCTTATACCCAAATCAAAGTAACACGTCTTAACCCAAACTGCACAAGTAACGTTCATTCAGTGTTTTCAGCTACCTAAGAGTTGCCTGTAACTCAGGGAGTAGACATGCTTTTCTGCTTAGGTACCCTTATAGATGGGAACTTCCCTACATTGTAGCATGCGTTTTAGCTGAAATACAGCTACTTCTTTGTACATCGTTTCCAAAACTAAGAACAGTGCATGGCCGGCTAATGCCCTGCTTATACCCAAATCAAAGTAACACGTCTTAACCCAAACTGCACAAGTAACGTTCATTCAGTGTTTTCAGCTATCTAAGAGTTGCCTGTAACTCAGGGAGTAGACATGCTTTTCTGCTTAGGTACCCTTATAGATGGGAACTTCCCTACATTGTAGCATGCGTTTTAGCTGAAATACAGCTACTTCTTTGTACATCGTTTCCAAAACTAAGAACAGTGCATGGCCGGCTAATGCCCTGCTTATACCCAAATCAAAGTAACACGTCTTAACCCAAACTGCACAAGTAACGTTCATTCAGTGTTTTCAGCTATCTAAGAGTTGCCTGTAACTCAGGGAGTAGACATGCTTTTCTGCTTAGGTACCCTTATAGATGGGAACTTCCCTACATTGTAGCATGCGTTTTAGCTGAAATACAGCTACTTCTTTGTACATCGTTTCCAAAACTAAGAACAGTGCATGGCCGGCTAATGCCCTGCTTATACCCAAATCAAAGTAACACGTCTTAACCCAAACTGCACAAGTAACGTTCATTCAGTGTTTTCAGCTATCTAAGAGTTGCCTGTAACTCAGGGAGTAGACATGCTTTTCTGCTTAGGTACCCTTATAGATGGGAACTTCCCTACATTGTAGCATGCGTTTTAGCTGAAATACAGCTACTTCTTTGTACATCGTTTCCAAAACTAAGAACAGTGCATGGCCGGCTAATGCCCTGCTTATACCCAAATCAAAGTAACACGTCTTAACCCAAACTGCACAAGTAACGTTCATTCAGTGTTTTCAGCTATCTAAGAGTTGCCTGTAACTCAGGGAGTAGACATGCTTTTCTGCTTAGGTACCCTTATAGATGGGAACTTCCCTACATTGTAGCATGCGTTTTAGCTGAAATACAGCTACTTCTTTGTACATCGTTTCCAAAACTAAGAACAGTGCATGGCCGGCTAATGCCCTGCTTATACCCAAATCAAAGTAACACGTCTTAACCCAAACTGCACAAGTAACGTTCATTCAGTGTTTTCAGCTATCTAAGAGTTGCCTGTAACTCAGGGAGTACACATGCTTTTCTGCTTAGGTACCCTTATAGATGGGAACTTCCCTACATTGTAGCATGCGTTTTAGCTGAAATACAGCTACTTCTTTGTACATCGTTTCCAAAACTAAGAACAGTGCATGGCCGGCTAATGCCCTGCTTATACCCAAATCAAAGTAACACGTCTTAACCCAAACTGCACAAGTAACGTTCATTCAGTGTTTTCAGCTATCTAAGAGTTGCCTGTAACTCAGGGAGTAGACATGCTTTTCTGCTTAGGTACCCTTATAGATGGGAACTTCCCTACATTGTAGCATGCGTTTTAGCTGAAATACAGCTACTTCTTTGTACATCGTTTCCAAAACTAAGAACAGTGCATGGCCGGCTAATGCCCTGCTTATACCCAAATCAAAGTAACACGTCTTAACCCAAACTGCACAAGTAACGTTCATTCAGTGTTTTCAGCTATCTAAGAGTTGCCTGTAACTCAGGGAGTAGACATGCTTTTCTGCTTAGGTACCCTTATAGATGGGAACTTCCCTACATTGTAGCATGCGTTTTAGCTGAAATACAGCTACTTCTTTGTACATCGTTTCCAAAACTAAGAACAGTGCATGGCCGGCTAATGCCCTGCTTATACCCAAATCAAAGTAACACGTCTTAACCCAAACTGCACAAGTAACGTTCATTCAGTGTTTTCAGCTATCTAAGAGTTGCCTGTAACTCAGGGAGTAGACATGCTTTTCTGCTTAGGTACCCTTATAGATGGGAACTTCCCTACATTGTAGCATGCGTTTTAGCTGAAATACAGCTACTTCTTTGTACATCGTTTCCAAAACTAAGAACAGTGCATGGCCGGCTAATGCCCTGCTTATACCCAAATCAAAGTAACACGTCTTAACCCAAACTGCACAAGTAACGTTCATTCAGTGTTTTCAGCTATCTAAGAGTTGCCTGTAACTCAGGGAGTAGACATGCTTTTCTGCTTAGGTACCCTTATAGATGGGAACTTCCCTACATTGTAGCATGCGTTTTAGCTGAAATACAGCTACTTCTTTGTACATCGTTTCCAAAACTAAGAACAGTGCATGGCCGGCTAATGCCCTGCTTATACCCAAATCAAAGTAACACGTCTTAACCCAAACTGCACAAGTAACGTTCATTCAGTGTTTTCAGCTATCTAAGAGTTGCCTGTAACTCAGGGAGTAGACATGCTTTTCTGCTTAGGTACCCTTATAGATGGGAACTTCCCTACATTGTAGCATGCGTTTTAGCTGAAATACAGCTACTTCTTTGTACATCGTTTCCAAAACTAAGAACAGTGCATGGCCGGCTAATGCCCTGCTTATACCCAAATCAAAGTAACACGTCTTAACCCAAACTGCACAAGTAACGTTCATTCAGTGTTTTCAGCTATCTAAGAGTTGCCTGTAACTCAGGGAGTAGACATGCTTTTCTGCTTAGGTACCCTTATAGATGGGAACTTCCCTACATTGTAGCATGCGTTTTAGCTGAAATACAGCTACTTCTTTGTACATCGTTTCCAAAACTAAGAACAGTGCATGGCCGGCTAATGCCCTGCTTATACCCAAATCAAAGTAACACGTCTTAACCCAAACTGCACAAGTAACGTTCATTCAGTGTTTTCAGCTATCTAAGAGTTGCCTGTAACTCAGGGAGTAGACATGCTTTTCTGCTTAGGTACCCTTATAGATGGGAACTTCCCTACATTGTAGCATGCGTTTTAGCTGAAATACAGCTACTTCTTTGTACATCGTTTCCAAAACTAAGAACAGTGCATGGCCGGCTAATGCCCTGCTTATACCCAAATCAAAGTAACACGTCTTAACCCAAACTGCACAAGTAACGTTCATTCAGTGTTTTCAGCTATCTAAGAGTTGCCTGTAACTCAGGGAGTAGACATGCTTTTCTGCTTAGGTACCCTTATAGATGGGAACTTCCCTACATTGTAGCATGCGTTTTAGCTGAAATACAGCTACTTCTTTGTACATCGTTTCCAAAACTAAGAACAGTGCATGGCCGGCTAATGCCCTGCTTATACCCAAATCAAAGTAACACGTCTTAACCCAAACTGCACAAGTAACGTTCATTCAGTGTTTTCAGCTATCTAAGAGTTGCCTGTAACTCAGGGAGTAGACATGCTTTTCTGCTTAGGTACCCTTATAGATGGGAACTTCCCTACATTGTAGCATGCGTTTTAGCTGAAATACAGCTACTTCTTTGTACATCGTTTCCAAAACTAAGAACAGTGCATGGCCGGCTAATGCCCTGCTTATACCCAAATCAAAGTAACACGTCTTAACCCAAACTGCACAAGTAACGTTCATTCAGTGTTTTCAGCTATCTAAGAGTTGCCTGTAACTCAGGGAGTAGACATGCTTTTCTGCTTAGGTACCCTTATAGATGGGAACTTCCCTACATTGTAGCATGCGTTTTAGCTGAAATACAGCTACTTCTTTGTACATCGTTTCCAAAACTAAGAACAGTGCATGGCCGGCTAATGCCCTGCTTATACCCAAATCAAAGTAACACCTCTTAACCCAAACTGCACAAGTAACGTTCATTCAGTGTTTTCAGCTATCTAAGAGTTGCCTGTAACTCAGGGAGTAGACATGCTTTTCTGCTTAGGTACCCTTATAGATGGGAACTTCCCTACATTGTAGCATGCGTTTTAGCTGAAATACAGCTACTTCTTTGTACATCGTTTCCAAAACTAAGAACAGTGCATGGCCGGCTAATGCCCTGCTTATACCCAAATCAAAGTAACACGTCTTAACCCAAACTGCACAAGTAACGTTCATTCAGTGTTTTCAGCTATCTAAGAGTTGCCTGTAACTCAGGGAGTAGACATGCTTTTCTGCTTAGGTACCCTTATAGATGGGAACTTCCCTACATTGTAGCATGCGTTTTAGCTGAAATACAGCTACTTCTTTGTACATCGTTTCCAAAACTAAGAACAGTGCATGGCCGGCTAATGCCCTGCTTATACCCAAATCAAAGTAACACGTCTTAACCCAAACTGCACAAGTAACGTTCATTCAGTGTTTTCAGCTATCTAAGAGTTGCCTGTAACTCAGGGAGTAGACATGCTTTTCTGCTTAGGTACCCTTATAGATGGGAACTTCCCTACATTGTAGCATGCGTTTTAGCTGAAATACAGCTACTTCTTTGTACATCGTTTCCAAAACTAAGAACAGTGCATGGCCGGCTAATGCCCTGCTTATACCCAAATCAAAGTAACACGTCTTAACCCAAACTGCACAAGTAACGTTCATTCAGTGTTTTCAGCTATCTAAGAGTTGCCTGTAACTCAGGGAGTAGACATGCTTTTCTGCTTAGGTACCCTTATAGATGGGAACTTCCCTACATTGTAGCATGCGTTTTAGCTGAAATACAGCTACTTCTTTGTACATCGTTTCCAAAACTAAGAACAGTGCATGGCCGGCTAATGCCCTGCTTATACCCAAATCAAAGTAACACGTCTTAACCCAAACTGCACAAGTAACGTTCATTCAGTGTTTTCAGCTATCTAAGAGTTGCCTGTAACTCAGGGAGTAGACATGCTTTTCTGCTTAGGTACCCTTATAGATGGGAACTTCCCTACATTGTAGCATGCGTTTTAGCTGAAATACAGCTACTTCTTTGTACATCGTTTCCAAAACTAAGAACAGTGCATGGCCGGCTAATGCCCTGCTTATACCCAAATCAAAGTAACACGTCTTAACCCAAACTGCACAAGTAACGTTCATTCAGTGTTTTCAGCTATCTAAGAGTTGCCTGTAACTCAGGGAGTAGACATGCTTTTCTGCTTAGGTACCCTTATAGATGGGAACTTCCCTACATTGTAGCATGCGTTTTAGCTGAAATACAGCTACTTCTTTGTACATCGTTTCCAAAACTAAGAACAGTGCATGGCCGGCTAATGCCCTGCTTATACCCAAATCAAAGTAACACGTCTTAACCCAAACTGCACAAGTAACGTTCATTCAGTGTTTTCAGCTATCTAAGAGTTGCCTGTAACTCAGGGAGTAGACATGCTTTTCTGCTTAGGTACCCTTATAGATGGGAACTTCCCTACATTGTAGCATGCGTTTTAGCTGAAATACAGCTACTTCTTTGTACATCGTTTCCAAAACTAAGAACAGTGCATGGCCGGCTAATGCCCTGCTTATACCCAAATCAAAGTAACACGTCTTAACCCAAACTGCACAAGTAACGTTCATTCAGTGTTTTCAGCTATCTAAGAGTTGCCTGTAACTCAGGGAGTAGACATGCTTTTCTGCTTAGGTACCCTTATAGATGGGAACTTCCCTACATTGTAGCATGCGTTTTAGCTGAAATACAGCTACTTCTTTGTACATCGTTTCCAAAACTAAGAACAGTGCATGGCCGGCTAATGCCCTGCTTATACCCAAATCAAAGTAACACGTCTTAACCCAAACTGCACAAGTAACGTTCATTCAGTGTTTTCAGCTATCTAAGAGTTGCCTGTAACTCAGGGAGTAGACATGCTTTTCTGCTTAGGTACCCTTATAGATGGGAACTTCCCTACATTGTAGCATGCGTTTTAGCTGAAATACAGCTACTTCTTTGTACATCGTTTCCAAAACTAAGAACAGTGCATGGCCGGCTAATGCCCTGCTTATACCCAAATCAAAGTAACACGTCTTAACCCAAACTGCACAAGTAACGTTCATTCAGTGTTTTCAGCTATCTAAGAGTTGCCTGTAACTCAGGGAGTAGACATGCTTTTCTGCTTAGGTACCCTTATAGATGGGAACTTCCCTACATTGTAGCATGCGTTTTAGCTGAAATACAGCTACTTCTTTGTACATCGTTTCCAAAACTAAGAACAGTGCATGGCCGGCTAATGCCCTGCTTATACCCAAATCAAAGTAACACGTCTTAACCCAAACTGCACAAGTAACGTTCATTCAGTGTTTTCAGCTATCTAAGAGTTGCCTGTAACTCAGGGAGTAGACATGCTTTTCTGCTTAGGTACCCTTATAGATGGGAACTTCCCTACATTGTAGCATGCGTTTTAGCTGAAATACAGCTACTTCTTTGTACATCGTTTCCAAAACTAAGAACAGTGCATGGCCGGCTAATGCCCTGCTTATACCCAAATCAAAGTAACACGTCTTAACCCAAACTGCACAAGTAACGTTCATTCAGTGTTTTCAGCTATCTAAGAGTTGCCTGTAACTCAGGGAGTAGACATGCTTTTCTGCTTAGGTACCCTTATAGATGGGAACTTCCCTACATTGTAGCATGCGTTTTAGCTGAAATACAGCTACTTCTTTGTACATCGTTTCCAAAACTAAGAACAGTGCATGGCCGGCTAATGCCCTGCTTATACCCAAATCAAAGTAACACGTCTTAACCCAAACTGCACAAGTAACGTTCATTCAGTGTTTTCAGCTATCTAAGAGTTGCCTGTAACTCAGGGAGTAGACATGCTTTTCTGCTTAGGTACCCTTATAGATGGGAACTTCCCTACATTGTAGCATGCGTTTTAGCTGAAATACAGCTACTTCTTTGTACATCGTTTCCAAAACTAAGAACAGTGCATGGCCGGCTAATGCCCTGCTTATACCCAAATCAAAGTAACACGTCTTAACCCAAACTGCACAAGTAACGTTCATTCAGTGTTTTCAGCTATCTAAGAGTTGCCTGTAACTCAGGGAGTAGACATGCTTTTCTGCTTAGGTACCCTTATAGATGGGAACTTCCCTACATTGTAGCATGCGTTTTAGCTGAAATACAGCTACTTCTTTGTACATCGTTTCCAAAACTAAGAACAGTGCATGGCCGGCTAATGCCCTGCTTATACCCAAATCAAAGTAACACGTCTTAACCCAAACTGCACAAGTAACGTTCATTCAGTGTTTTCAGCTATCTAAGAGTTGCCTGTAACTCAGGGAGTAGACATGCTTTTCTGCTTAGGTACCCTTATAGATGGGAACTTCCCTACATTGTAGCATGCGTTTTAGCTGAAATACAGCTACTTCTTTGTACATCGTTTCCAAAACTAAGAACAGTGCATGGCCGGCTAATGCCCTGCTTATACCCAAATCAAAGTAACACGTCTTAACCCAAACTGCACAAGTAACGTTCATTCAGTGTTTTCAGCTATCTAAGAGTTGCCTGTAACTCAGGGAGTAGACATGCTTTTCTGCTTAGGTACCCTTATAGATGGGAACTTCCCTACATTGTAGCATGCGTTTTAGCTGAAATACAGCTACTTCTTTGTACATCGTTTCCAAAACTAAGAACAGTGCATGGCCGGCTAATGCCCTGCTTATACCCAAATCAAAGTAACACGTCTTAACCCAAACTGCACAAGTAACGTTCATTCAGTGTTTTCAGCTATCTAAGAGTTGCCTGTAACTCAGGGAGTAGACATGCTTTTCTGCTTAGGTACCCTTATAGATGGGAACTTCCCTACATTGTAGCATGCGTTTTAGCTGAAATACAGCTACTTCTTTGTACATCGTTTCCAAAACTAAGAACAGTGCATGGCCGGCTAATGCCCTGCTTATACCCAAATCAAAGTAACACGTCTTAACCCAAACTGCACAAGTAACGTTCATTCAGTGTTTTCAGCTATCTAAGAGTTGCCTGTAACTCAGGGAGTAGACATGCTTTTCTGCTTAGGTACCCTTATAGATGGGAACTTCCCTACATTGTAGCATGCGTTTTAGCTGAAATACAGCTACTTCTTTGTACATCGTTTCCAAAACTAAGAACAGTGCATGGCCGGCTAATGCCCTGCTTATACCCAAATCAAAGTAACACGTCTTAACCCAAACTGCACAAGTAACGTTCATTCAGTGTTTTCAGCTATCTAAGAGTTGCCTGTAACTCAGGGAGTAGACATGCTTTTCTGCTTAGGTACCCTTATAGATGGGAACTTCCCTACATTGTAGCATGCGTTTTAGCTGAAATACAGCTACTTCTTTGTACATCGTTTCCAAAACTAAGAACAGTGCATGGCCGGCTAATGCCCTGCTTATACCCAAATCAAAGTAACACGTCTTAACCCAAACTGCACAAGTAACGTTCATTCAGTGTTTTCAGCTATCTAAGAGTTGCCTGTAACTCAGGGAGTAGACATGCTTTTCTGCTTAGGTACCCTTATAGATGGGAACTTCCCTACATTGTAGCATGCGTTTTAGCTGAAATACAGCTACTTCTTTGTACATCGTTTCCAAAACTAAGAACAGTGCATGGCCGGCTAATGCCCTGCTTATACCCAAATCAAAGTAACACGTCTTAACCCAAACTGCACAAGTAACGTTCATTCAGTGTTTTCAGCTATCTAAGAGTTGCCTGTAACTCAGGGAGTACACATGCTTTTCTGCTTAGGTACCCTTATAGATGGGAACTTCCCTACATTGTAGCATGCGTTTTAGCTGAAATACAGCTACTTCTTTGTACATCGTTTCCAAAACTAAGAACAGTGCATGGCCGGCTAATGCCCTGCTTATACCCAAATCAAAGTAACACGTCTTAACCCAAACTGCACAAGTAACGTTCATTCAGTGTTTTCAGCTATCTAAGAGTTGCCTGTAACTCAGGGAGTAGACATGCTTTTCTGCTTAGGTACCCTTATAGATGGGAACTTCCCTACATTGTAGCATGCGTTTTAGCTGAAATACAGCTACTTCTTTGTACATCGTTTCCAAAACTAAGAACAGTGCATGGCCGGCTAATGCCCTGCTTATACCCAAATCAAAGTAACACGTCTTAACCCAAACTGCACAAGTAACGTTCATTCAGTGTTTTCAGCTATCTAAGAGTTGCCTGTAACTCAGGGAGTAGACATGCTTTTCTGCTTAGGTACCCTTATAGATGGGAACTTCCCTACATTGTAGCATGCGTTTTAGCTGAAATACAGCTACTTCTTTGTACATCGTTTCCAAAACTAAGAACAGTGCATGGCCGGCTAATGCCCTGCTTATACCCAAATCAAAGTAACACGTCTTAACCCAAACTGCACAAGTAACGTTCATTCAGTGTTTTCAGCTATCTAAGAGTTGCCTGTAACTCAGGGAGTAGACATGCTTTTCTGCTTAGGTACCCTTATAGATGGGAACTTCCCTACATTGTAGCATGCGTTTTAGCTGAAATACAGCTACTTCTTTGTACATCGTTTCCAAAACTAAGAACAGTGCATGGCCGGCTAATGCCCTGCTTATACCCAAATCAAAGTAACACGTCTTAACCCAAACTGCACAAGTAACGTTCATTCAGTGTTTTCAGCTATCTAAGAGTTGCCTGTAACTCAGGGAGTAGACATGCTTTTCTGCTTAGGTACCCTTATAGATGGGAACTTCCCTACATTGTAGCATGCGTTTTAGCTGAAATACAGCTACTTCTTTGTACATCGTTTCCAAAACTAAGAACAGTGCATGGCCGGCTAATGCCCTGCTTATACCCAAATCAAAGTAACACGTCTTAACCCAAACTGCACAAGTAACGTTCATTCAGTGTTTTCAGCTATCTAAGAGTTGCCTGTAACTCAGGGAGTAGACATGCTTTTCTGCTTAGGTACCCTTATAGATGGGAACTTCCCTACATTGTAGCATGCGTTTTAGCTGAAATACAGCTACTTCTTTGTACATCGTTTCCAAAACTAAGAACAGTGCATGGCCGGCTAATGCCCTGCTTATACCCAAATCAAAGTAACACGTCTTAACCCAAACTGCACAAGTAACGTTCATTCAGTGTTTTCAGCTATCTAAGAGTTGCCTGTAACTCAGGGAGTACACATGCTTTTCTGCTTAGGTACCCTTATAGATGGGAACTTCCCTACATTGTAGCATGCGTTTTAGCTGAAATACAGCTACTTCTTTGTACATCGTTTCCAAAACTAAGAACAGTGCATGGCCGGCTAATGCCCTGCTTATACCCAAATCAAAGTAACACGTCTTAACCCAAACTGCACAAGTAACGTTCATTCAGTGTTTTCAGCTATCTAAGAGTTGCCTGTAACTCAGGGAGTAGACATGCTTTTCTGCTTAGGTACCCTTATAGATGGGAACTTCCCTACATTGTAGCATGCGTTTTAGCTGAAATACAGCTACTTCTTTGTACATCGTTTCCAAAACTAAGAACAGTGCATGGCCGGCTAATGCCCTGCTTATACCCAAATCAAAGTAACACGTCTTAACCCAAACTGCACAAGTAACGTTCATTCAGTGTTTTCAGCTATCTAAGAGTTGCCTGTAACTCAGGGAGTAGACATGCTTTTCTGCTTAGGTACCCTTATAGATGGGAACTTCCCTACATTGTAGCATGCGTTTTAGCTGAAATACAGCTACTTCTTTGTACATCGTTTCCAAAACTAAGAACAGTGCATGGCCGGCTAATGCCCTGCTTATACCCAAATCAAAGTAACACGTCTTAACCCAAACTGCACAAGTAACGTTCATTCAGTGTTTTCAGCTATCTAAGAGTTGCCTGTAACTCAGGGAGTAGACATGCTTTTCTGCTTAGGTACCCTTATAGATGGGAACTTCCCTACATTGTAGCATGCGTTTTAGCTGAAATACAGCTACTTCTTTGTACATCGTTTCCAAAACTAAGAACAGTGCATGGCCGGCTAATGCCCTGCTTATACCCAAATCAAAGTAACACGTCTTAACCCAAACTGCACAAGTAACGTTCATTCAGTGTTTTCAGCTATCTAAGAGTTGCCTGTAACTCAGGGAGTAGACATGCTTTTCTGCTTAGGTACCCTTATAGATGGGAACTTCCCTACATTGTAGCATGCGTTTTAGCTGAAATACAGCTACTTCTTTGTACATCGTTTCCAAAACTAAGAACAGTGCATGGCCGGCTAATGCCCTGCTTATACCCAAATCAAAGTAACACGTCTTAACCCAAACTGCACAAGTAACGTTCATTCAGTGTTTTCAGCTATCTAAGAGTTGCCTGTAACTCAGGGAGTAGACATGCTTTTCTGCTTAGGTACCCTTATAGATGGGAACTTCCCTACATTGTAGCATGCGTTTTAGCTGAAATACAGCTACTTCTTTGTACATCGTTTCCAAAACTAAGAACAGTGCATGGCCGGCTAATGCCCTGCTTATACCCAAATCAAAGTAACACGTCTTAACCCAAACTGCACAAGTAACGTTCATTCAGTGTTTTCAGCTATCTAAGAGTTGCCTGTAACTCAGGGAGTAGACATGCTTTTCTGCTTAGGTACCCTTATAGATGGGAACTTCCCTACATTGTAGCATGCGTTTTAGCTGAAATACAGCTACTTCTTTGTACATCGTTTCCAAAACTAAGAACAGTGCATGGCCGGCTAATGCCCTGCTTATACCCAAATCAAAGTAACACGTCTTAACCCAAACTGCACAAGTAACGTTCATTCAGTGTTTTCAGCTATCTAAGAGTTGCCTGTAACTCAGGGAGTAGACATGCTTTTCTGCTTAGGTACCCTTATAGATGGGAACTTCCCTACATTGTAGCATGCGTTTTAGCTGAAATACAGCTACTTCTTTGTACATCGTTTCCAAAACTAAGAACAGTGCATGGCCGGCTAATGCCCTGCTTATACCCAAATCAAAGTAACACGTCTTAACCCAAACTGCACAAGTAACGTTCATTCAGTGTTTTCAGCTATCTAAGAGTTGCCTGTAACTCAGGGAGTAGACATGCTTTTCTGCTTAGGTACCCTTATAGATGGGAACTTCCCTACATTGTAGCATGCGTTTTAGCTGAAATACAGCTACTTCTTTGTACATCGTTTCCAAAACTAAGAACAGTGCATGGCCGGCTAATGCCCTGCTTATACCCAAATCAAAGTAACACGTCTTAACCCAAACTGCACAAGTAACGTTCATTCAGTGTTTTCAGCTATCTAAGAGTTGCCTGTAACTCAGGGAGTAGACATGCTTTTCTGCTTAGGTACCCTTATAGATGGGAACTTCCCTACATTGTAGCATGCGTTTTAGCTGAAATACAGCTACTTCTTTGTACATCGTTTCCAAAACTAAGAACAGTGCATGGCCGGCTAATGCCCTGCTTATACCCAAATCAAAGTAACACGTCTTAACCCAAACTGCACAAGTAACGTTCATTCAGTGTTTTCAGCTATCTAAGAGTTGCCTGTAACTCAGGGAGTAGACATGCTTTTCTGCTTAGGTACCCTTATAGATGGGAACTTCCCTACATTGTAGCATGCGTTTTAGCTGAAATACAGCTACTTCTTTGTACATCGTTTCCAAAACTAAGAACAGTGCATGGCCGGCTAATGCCCTGCTTATACCCAAATCAAAGTAACACGTCTTAACCCAAACTGCACAAGTAACGTTCATTCAGTGTTTTCAGCTATCTAAGAGTTGCCTGTAACTCAGGGAGTAGACATGCTTTTCTGCTTAGGTACCCTTATAGATGGGAACTTCCCTACATTGTAGCATGCGTTTTAGCTGAAATACAGCTACTTCTTTGTACATCGTTTCCAAAACTAAGAACAGTGCATGGCCGGCTAATGCCCTGCTTATACCCAAATCAAAGTAACACGTCTTAACCCAAACTGCACAAGTAACGTTCATTCAGTGTTTTCAGCTATCTAAGAGTTGCCTGTAACTCAGGGAGTAGACATGCTTTTCTGCTTAGGTACCCTTATAGATGGGAACTTCCCTACATTGTAGCATGCGTTTTAGCTGAAATACAGCTACTTCTTTGTACATCGTTTCCAAAACTAAGAACAGTGCATGGCCGGCTAATGCCCTGCTTATACCCAAATCAAAGTAACACGTCTTAACCCAAACTGCACAAGTAACGTTCATTCAGTGTTTTCAGCTATCTAAGAGTTGCCTGTAACTCAGGGAGTAGACATGCTTTTCTGCTTAGGTACCCTTATAGATGGGAACTTCCCTACATTGTAGCATGCGTTTTAGCTGAAATACAGCTACTTCTTTGTACATCGTTTCCAAAACTAAGAACAGTGCATGGCCGGCTAATGCCCTGCTTATACCCAAATCAAAGTAACACGTCTTAACCCAAACTGCACAAGTAACGTTCATTCAGTGTTTTCAGCTATCTAAGAGTTGCCTGTAACTCAGGGAGTAGACATGCTTTTCTGCTTAGGTACCCTTATAGATGGGAACTTCCCTACATTGTAGCATGCGTTTTAGCTGAAATACAGCTACTTCTTTGTACATCGTTTCCAAAACTAAGAACAGTGCATGGCCGGCTAATGCCCTGCTTATACCCAAATCAAAGTAACACGTCTTAACCCAAACTGCACAAGTAACGTTCATTCAGTGTTTTCAGCTATCTAAGAGTTGCCTGTAACTCAGGGAGTAGACATGCTTTTCTGCTTAGGTACCCTTATAGATGGGAACTTCCCTACATTGTAGCATGCGTTTTAGCTGAAATACAGCTACTTCTTTGTACATCGTTTCCAAAACTAAGAACAGTGCATGGCCGGCTAATGCCCTGCTTATACCCAAATCAAAGTAACACGTCTTAACCCAAACTGCACAAGTAACGTTCATTCAGTGTTTTCAGCTATCTAAGAGTTGCCTGTAACTCAGGGAGTAGACATGCTTTTCTGCTTAGGTACCCTTATAGATGGGAACTTCCCTACATTGTAGCATGCGTTTTAGCTGAAATACAGCTACTTCTTTGTACATCGTTTCCAAAACTAAGAACAGTGCATGGCCGGCTAATGCCCTGCTTATACCCAAATCAAAGTAACACGTCTTAACCCAAACTGCACAAGTAACGTTCATTCAGTGTTTTCAGCTATCTAAGAGTTGCCTGTAACTCAGGGAGTAGACATGCTTTTCTGCTTAGGTACCCTTATAGATGGGAACTTCCCTACATTGTAGCATGCGTTTTAGCTGAAATACAGCTACTTCTTTGTACATCGTTTCCAAAACTAAGAACAGTGCATGGCCGGCTAATGCCCTGCTTATACCCAAATCAAAGTAACACGTCTTAACCCAAACTGCACAAGTAACGTTCATTCAGTGTTTTCAGCTATCTAAGAGTTGCCTGTAACTCAGGGAGTAGACATGCTTTTCTGCTTAGGTACCCTTATAGATGGGAACTTCCCTACATTGTAGCATGCGTTTTAGCTGAAATACAGCTACTTCTTTGTACATCGTTTCCAAAACTAAGAACAGTGCATGGCCGGCTAATGCCCTGCTTATACCCAAATCAAAGTAACACGTCTTAACCCAAACTGCACAAGTAACGTTCATTCAGTGTTTTCAGCTATCTAAGTGTTGCCTGTAACTCAGGGAGTAGACATGCTTTTCTGCTTAGGTACCCTTATAGATGGGAACTTCCCTACATTGTAGCATGCGTTTTAGCTGAAATACAGCTACTTCTTTGTACATCGTTTCCAAAACTAAGAACAGTGCATGGCCGGCTAATGCCCTGCTTATACCCAAATCAAAGTAACACGTCTTAACCCAAACTGCACAAGTAACGTTCATTCAGTGTTTTCAGCTATCTAAGAGTTGCCTGTAACTCAGGGAGTAGACATGCTTTTCTGCTTAGGTACCCTTATAGATGGGAACTTCCCTACATTGTAGCATGCGTTTTAGCTGAAATACAGCTACTTCTTTGTACATCGTTTCCAAAACTAAGAACAGTGCATGGCCGGCTAATGCCCTGCTTATACCCAAATCAAAGTAACACGTCTTAACCCAAACTGCACAAGTAACGTTCATTCAGTGTTTTCAGCTATCTAAGAGTTGCCTGTAACTCAGGGAGTAGACATGCTTTTCTGCTTAGGTACCCTTATAGATGGGAACTTCCCTACATTGTAGCATGCGTTTTAGCTGAAATACAGCTACTTCTTTGTACATCGTTTCCAAAACTAAGAACAGTGCATGGCCGGCTAATGCCCTGCTTATACCCAAATCAAAGTAACACGTCTTAACCCAAACTGCACAAGTAACGTTCATTCAGTGTTTTCAGCTATCTAAGAGTTGCCTGTAACTCAGGGAGTAGACATGCTTTTCTG
>NW_023045423.1:119716-160066 GCF_011762505.2 Arvicanthis niloticus | reverse complement strand
GGAATCTAGAAAGAGGAGAGAACAGAAGGGCATCCTGAGAGAGTTGAGAACAGAAAGGCATCCAGAGAGAGGAGAGGGCAAAAGGGCATCCTTAGAGAGTTGAGAACAGAAAGGCATCCAGGGAGAAGAGAAAATAGAAGAGAATCCAGAAAGAGGAGGGAACAGAAAGGCATCCAGAGAGAGTAGAATACTGAAGGACATCCAGAGAACAAAGAGAACAGAAGAGTATCCAGAGAGAAGAGAGAACAGAAGGGCATCTAGTTAGAGCAGAGAACAGAAGGACATCCAGAAAGAGAAGAAGACAAAAAGTGCATCCAGGGACAGGGGAGGACAGTAGGGCATCCACAGAAAAGAGAACAGGAGGTCACCCATAGTGAGGAGACGACACAAGGGCATCTGGATAGAGGAAAGAACAGAGGGCATCTAGAAAGAGGAGAGAACAGAAGGGCATCCAGGAAGAGGAGAGGACAGAAGGGAATCCAGAGATAAGAGAGGCCAAAAGGCATCCAGACAGAGGAAACAGGAGAAGGGCATCCAGACAGAGGAGAAGACAGAAGGGAATCCAAAGAGAGGAGAGAACAGAAGGGCATCCAGAGAGAGGAGAAGACAGAAGGACATACAGAGAGAGAGAAGAGAACAGAAAGACATCCAGAGATAGGAGAGAGCATAAGGGTATCCAGCAAGTAGAGAGGACAGAAGGGAATCCAGAGAGAGGAGAGGCCAAAAGGCATCCAGAGAAAGGAGAGATCAGAAGTGAATCCATAGAGAGGAGAGAACAGAAAGGCATTCAGAGAGAGGAGATGACAGAAGGGAATTTAGAGAGAGGAGAAAACAGAAGGGCATACAGAGAGAAGAGAAATCAGAAGGGAAACCAGAGAGGAGAGTACAGAAGGGCATCCAGAAAAATGAGAGAACTGTAGGGCATCCAGAGTGAGGAGAGAACAGAAGGGCATTAGGATAAATGAGAGAGCAGAAGGGAATCCAGACAGAGGAGAGGACAGAAGGCAATCCAGCGAGATTAGAGGACAAACGGGCATCTAGAGTGAGGCGAGTACAGAGGAAATCCAGAGAGAGGAGAGAATAGAAGGGCATCCAGAGAGGAGGAGAAGACAGAAGGGAATCCAAAGAGAGGAGAGAACAGAAGAGCATACAGAGAGAGGAGAGAACAGAAGGGTATCAAGAGAGAGGAGAGAACAAAAGGGCTTCCAGAGAGAGGAGAGAACAGGGCATCCAAAGAAAGGATAAGACAGAAGGGCATCCAGAAAGAGGAGAAGACAGAAGGGCATCTGAAGAGAGGAGAAAACAGAATGGCATCCAGAAAGAGGAGAGAACAGAAGGGCATCCAGAGAGAGGAGAATACAGAAGGGAATCCAGAGAGAGGCGAAACAGAAGGGCATTTGGAGAGAGGAAACGACACAAGGGCATTCAGAGAAAGGAGTTGACAGAAGAGCATCGGAAAGAGAAGAGAACACAAAGGCATGCAGAGAGAGAAGAGAATACAAGGGCATCCAGAGAGAGGAGAATACAGAAGGGCATCCAGAGAGAGGAGAGAACAGAAGGGTATCAAGAGAGAGGAGAGGACAGAAGGGCATCTAGAGAGAGGAGAGAAGAGAAGGGCATCCAGAGAGAGGAGAAGACAAAAAAGGGAATCCAGAGACAGGAGAGAACAGAAGGGCATCCAGAGAGAGGAGAGAACAGAAGGGTATCAAGAGAGAGGAGAGGACAAATTGGCATCCAGAGAGAGGAGAGAACAGAAGGGCATCCAGAGAAAGGAGAAGACAGAAGGGCATCCAGAGAGAAGAGAGAACAGAAGGGCATCCAGGTAGAGAAGAGAACATAAGGGCATCCAGAGAGAAAAGAGGACAGAAGGGCATCTAGTTAGAGCAGAGAACAGAAGGCCATCCACAAAGAGAAGAAGGCAGAAGGGCATCCACAGAAAAGAGAACAGAAGGCCATCCAGTGTGAGGAGAAGAGAGAAGGGCATCTGGATAGAGGAGAGAACAGAAGGGCATCTAGAGAGAGGAGAGAATAGAAGGGCATCCAAATAGAGGAGAGAACAAAAGTGAATCCAGATAGAGGAGAACACAAAAGGGCACTCAGAGAGAGGAAAGAGCAGAATGTCCTCCAGAGACAGGAGAAAATAGAAGGGAATCCAAAGAGAGGAGAAAACAGAAGGGCATCACAAGAGAGAATAAGACAAAAGGGCATCCAGAGAGAGAAGAGAGCAGAAGGGCATCCAGAGAGAGGAGATCAAAGAAAGACATCCACATAAAATAGTACAGAAGGCCATACAGAGAAAGGAGAAGACTGAAGGGCACATAGATAGAGGAGAGAACAGAAGGGCATTCAGAAAGAGGAGAGAACAGAGGGCTTTCAGAGAAGGAGAAGACAGAAGCGAATCCAGAGAGAGGAGAGAACAGAAGGGCATTCGGGGAGAGGAGAGACCAGAAGGGCATCGGGAGAGAGGAGAAGACAGAAGGTCATCCAGAGAGAGAAGATGACAGAAAGGCATCCAGAGAGAGGAAAAGAAAATTAGGGAATGCTGAGAGGAGAGAAAAGAACTGCATCCTGAGAGAGTAGATGACAGAAGGTTATGCGGAGAGAGGAGAGAACAGAAGGGCATCCAGAAAGATGAGAGTACAGAAGGGAATCAAGAGAGAGCAGAATACAAAAGGAATCCAGAGTGAGGAGAGGACCGAAGGTCATCCCTAGAAAGAGAGGACAGAAGGTCATCCCGAGAAAAGAGAGAACAGAAGGGTCTTGGTAGCAGATTTTAGCAGAAAGTGACTAGATCATCTTTGCAGCCATCTGGAACCATATACCCTGACGAAAGATTTGGTTTTCAATAGCCTACAACAGCTAAAGCACACTCTGATATCCCCGGTTTTTTTGTGTTGCTGTTTACTGCTCCAAGCTGCAAGGTTCACGTGGTAGCCACGCCTGCAAGGCATGCGGTTCACGTGCTGTCCATGTCCTATCCATGCCATACATGCCTGTAAGGCGCACTTGGTATCCACGCCTGCAAGGCACACAGTGCAAGCACTATCCACGCTATAGACGCCTGTAAGTCTTACGTCATATCCACACCTGCAAGGCACGTGGTATCCACGTGCCTACAAGGCAAGTGGCAAAAGCCTATAAATACCTCAGAATTCCCTTCAATAAACGAGACTTGATCAGACTTTCTGTCTTGTCTCCATTCTTTACGTCTCTTCCCCTTTATCCCCACTCTCTCTCTCTCAATAGACCCTGACCCTCGGACCAGAACGGCAGCTTGTGCCAAGACACAGTGGCCGCCAAGCGTGGAGCGGAGCAGGCCGAAACACTTTGGCCCACAAAGCCGGACAGTACAGGCCACAACATTTGTGGCGCCCAGCATGGGGCTCCAGTAAGTGCAACAGTTTGGCGCTCAACGAGAGGCAGCAGGAACGAGAGACCCAGTGAGGGACGTTACTGGAAGCAGGTGATCACAAATCTGCCACGTTGAGAAATGTAAGGAAAATGGGACAAGAAATTAGTCAACCTGAATCCAAAATTAGTCAGCTTGAATTCAACTCTCTGTTTCGGTTTTGTTTGCTGCTCACATGTGTTAATTTTCTGCTTTTGTTCTTGAATGCTGTCTTTTTTGTTCACAATAAAATGAAGCGTAAGTTAGAATCCAAAATACAGCCAAAGGTTGATGACAATTTGTCAAAGCCAGATTGTGCTGACCAAGAGGAAGAGGAAGTCAAATTTTATGATGCTAAAATGCCCTTTCCCTATGTGCTTCTACCTCCAAGTGCTTCCCCAATGGAGACAATGGTTGTAGATCCTATAAAGGAGTTACAGGACAAAATTACTACCCTTAAACAATTGATAGAGATAGAAAAAGAGTATCAGAGCTTAAGTAACCAGTTACAGAAATTAAGGACAGGGAAGAGGTCTCAAGAGACTAACTGCGAAAATCCCCCGGATTTTCACGTTCCTCAACCTGGTGTCCAAAGGCAGTCCCTATCCTCTAGCTTTAGTTCAGCTACAGATCAGCCTGAGGAGGGAGACACTAAGGCTTTCCATTTATCAGAGACCAAAGATGCTCAAGGGGTTGCTTGGAGACATCACACAGGGTTTAATTTTCAAATTATTAAAGAATTAAAAAATGCAGTATCTCAATATGGTGCCACTGCTCCCTTTACTCTTGCGATTTTAGAATCAACTGCAGAGGAGTGGCTGACTCCTAGTGATTGGAATACGTTAGTGAGAGCAGTTCTTAGTGGTGGTGACTATCTTATTTGGAAATCAGAGTACCATGAGAATTGTAAAGAGATGGCTAGGAGAAACACTCAGGCAGGCAATGGTTGGTCCTTTGATGCCTTAGTAGGAGAAGGGCAATTTGCTTCTAGTGATAACCAGATGCAATATGACCCAGGTTTATATGCTCAAATTCAAAATGCAGCCATGAAGTCTTGGCATAAAGTCCTGGTAAAGGGAGACCCTGGTCCATCTTTAACAGCAGTCAGGCAAGGACCTGATGAACGATTTTCTGACTTTGTTCATCGATTAATGACAACAGCAGGGAGGATTTTTGGTAATGCAGAGGCAGGTGTAGACTATGTGAAACAACTTGCATATGAAAATGCCAATTCTGCCTACCAAGCGGCCTTTAGACCCTACCATAAAAAGATGGATCTTACAGGGTATATCAGACTCTGTTCTGACATAGGTCCCTCTTACCAACAGGGCTTAGCTATGGCAGCTGCTATGCAAGGACAATCTGTAAGAGATTTTTTGGCAAATAAAGACAGAAAGGCATGTTTTAAATATGGTAAGCCTGAACACTTTGCAAGAGATTGCAGGGTAGAAAATGAGTTAAACCAGAGACAGCCCAGAAAACAGCCTGGGCTCTGCCCATGTTGCAAACGTGGAAGGCATTGGGCTAGTCATTGTATGTCTAAAAGAGACGCACAGGGTAACACCCTTTCCTATAATCAGGGAAATGGGAACAGGGGCCAGCTCCAGGCCCCGAACTGACACAAGCCAAAACAGGCTTATGGAGCAGTCAGTATCCTACCAGCAAATACCAATCCCTTTCTGAACTTAGTCGAGCAACACCAGGAAGAGCAGGACTGGACCTCAGTTCTGCCACTTACACAGTATTAACCCCAGAAATGGGACATCAGGTTTTACCCACTGGAGTGTTTGGACCACTCTATCCAAATGTGTTTGGCCTGATAGTGGAAAGAAGCAGTACTACTATGCAGGGATTACAAATTTTTCCTGGAGTTATAGATAATGATTATCAGGGTGAGATTAAGGTAATGACGCAGGCAATTCAGAACATAGTCACCATTCCTACAGGAAAGAGGATATCTCAACTATTGTTACTTCCATTGTACCCTACTAATCACAAATATAAGAATCCTAAAAGAGGGGATCAAGGCTTTGGTTCCTCTGATGCATACTGGGTACAGTCTATAGTTAAACAGAAACCTATGATGACAATCTGACTAGAGGGAAAGGCATTCCAAGGCTTGGTTGACACAGGAGCTGATGTGACTATCCTAAAACAAAGTGATTGGCCTGTTACCTGGCCTCTTACCCCAACCTTAACCAATTTAAGGGGTATTGGCCAAAATCAAACCCACTACAAAGCTCTAAGGTGCTGACGTGGAAAGATAAAGAAGGAAATACAGGAAATATACAACCCTATGTCATCTCAGGCCTTCCCATTAATCTCTGGGGCAGAGATCTGTTATCCCAGTTGGGATTGATTATGTGCAGCCCTAATGAAGTAATCACAGCTCAAATGATAAACTCTGGATTTTCCCCAGGGAAAGGATTAGGAAAAAGTGAAGATGGGATCACTCATCCTATTGAGGTTTATGGTAACACTAGACGAAAAGGCTTGGGGTATTTTTGATGGGAGCTACTGATTCAGCTGCACCCCTAGGACGTTGTGCGGATCCCATCACCTGGAAAGGGGACTTGCCTGTCTGGGTGGATCAGTAGTCCCTAACCACCGAAAAATTACAAGCTGCACAGTTGCTAGTGCAGGAGCAATTACAGGCAGGGCATTTAGAGGAGAGTAACTCTCCCTGGAACACCCCAATATTTGTCATTAGGAAAAAGTCAGGAAAGTGGAGATTGTTGCAAGACTTGAGGGCTGTTAACGCAACCATGATTAAAATGGGAGCCTTACAACCTGGGCTGCCCACACTGGTGGCCATACCTTTAGGTTATTATAAAATTATAAAATATAAATCTATAACTATTATAAAATAGTTATAGATTTAAAAGACTGTTTTTTTACTATCCCCTTGCATCCTAATGATAGAAAATGTTTTGCTTTCAGTATTTCCTCTATAAACTTTAGAGAACCTATGAAAAGATATCAATGGAAGATATTGCCTCAGGGTATAGATGGAAAACAGGTACTCCAGTGCTTTGATGATCTTAGAACAGCTTTACAGACTGCAGGGTTACAAATAGCACCAGAAAAGGTGCAATTACAAGATCCATATACTTATTTAGGATTTCAGATTAATGGTCCAAGTATTATTAATAGTAAAGCCACACTGAGGACTGATTCCCTTAAGACACTTAATGATTTTCAATAACTACTGGGAGACATTAATTGGCTAAGACCATATTTGAAACTTACAACAGGAGAATTGAAGCCTCTGTTTGATATTCTCAAGGGAGATCCTGACCCTAAATCTGGCAGGGCTCTAACAGAGGAGGGTAGAAAAGCCTTACAGAAGGTAGAGAATGCTATTTCATCCCAATTTGTAACTCATATTAATTATTCTAAGCCTTTATATTTTCTTATTTTTAACACTAAACTGACTCCTACTGCAGGTTTTTGGCAAACTGCACCCATATTATGGGTTCATCTTCCCTCATTCCCCAAGAAGGCTCTTAATCCATACTATGCAGCTATAGCTGATATGATTATGTTAGGCAGAGATAACAGTCAAAAATATTTTTGAAAAGATCTTGATGTCATAGTACAACCTTACACAAGGCATCAGGTTGATTGGCTTATGCAGAATTCTGAAGTCTGGCCTATTGCATGTGCCTCATTTGCTGGTCAGATAGATAATCATTATCCACCAGATAAATTGGTTCAGTTTTGTAATCATCATGAATTTGTTTTTCCATCTTGTACTGCACATGAACCTATCAAGGAAGCATTGCTAGTTTTCACTGATGGTCCCTCATCAGGAACAGCTGCTTATGCCTTTAAGGATCAAGTAATCTCTTTTGCTACATCATCTGTGTCAGCTCAATTGGTTGAATTACATGCTGTTATTGTGGTGTTTCAAGTATTTCCAAATCAAACTATTAATATTTATACAGATAGCTCATATATAGTTCAGTCTATCCCTCTGCTAGAAACTTCTGCACAAATAAAGCATTCCTCAGAAGCAGCTGATTTGTTTTTACAGTGCCAACAAGTAATTTTGAGGAAAAAGGTGTAAATTCTTTATAGGACACCTGAGAACCCACACTGGGCTACAAGGTCCTCTCTCTGAAGGAAATACCAAGGCAGACCTAGCTACTCGGGTAGCTGCAGTGACTTTATCAGATCAAAAATCTAATTTGGATCAGGCCATAAAGGCTCATGAGTTACATCACCTTAATTCTAAAACCTTAAGAGTTATGTTTAAAATTACCAGAGAACAAGCTAGACAAATTGTCAAACAATGTCAATCATGTGTTAAACTTTTACCAGTTTCTCACTTGGGTGTAAATCCAAACGGACTGACAGCAAACAGTATCTGGCAAATGGATGTTACTCACTATACTGAATTTGGAAAACAGAAATATATACATGTATGTGTAGACACAAACAGTGGTTTCATTTATGCAACATTACAAACTGGAGAAGCAAGCAAGCATGTGATCGCTCATATGCTTGCTACAGTAGCTGTATTGGGTGTGCCTAAACAGATAAAAACTGACAATGGCCCAGGGTATACAAGCTCCAGTTTCCACCAATTTTGTGATAAATTGGGAATACTACATAAAACGGGTATTCCATATAATCTACAGGGCCAAGGTATGGTAGAAAGGGCACATCAAACCATTAAATGTCAATTTGAAAAAATTAAAAAAGGGGAATGGTATCCTACCAAGGGATCCACCAGAAATATCCTTCATCATGCACTTTTTATTTTAAATTTTTTAACTTTGAATTCTGAAGGAAAATCTGCTGCAGATAGATTCTGGCATCCTGATACCAAAAAAAAATTTTGCAACAGTCTTTTGGAAAGACCCATTAACTGGAACCTGGAATGGGCCAGATCCAGTGCTTATCTGGGGAAGAGGTTCTGTTTGAATATATTCCCAAACTGCAGATGCTGCACGTTGGCTGCCAGAGAGACTGATTAAACAAATAGACAACAATAACAAATCCAGGAAGGAGAAACCCCCTGAGAAGCTTGTTTTTTCTTTGCAGGAAATATGAAGGAAACATGAAGATGCTTTACAATTGCCTTCAAACTGGAACATATCTACGAGTAAACATGACTTGGGAAGTTCTCAGTGCTGAAGGAGATATCACCACCCGCATCTTCAGGGTGGCTCTATCAGACTCTTGATTCCCTGACTTATGATTTAGTGGGGTATATTGTTTAAACCCACTACCACAGTTATTATAGTTGTTTTGGGGTTTGAGATTGATTGAACAGGGACAGGGATTTCCTTACTTGTTTTGTTAAGATCAAATCTATGATCAATTCTGTATTTTTGTGAGATACCCTTAAAAAGAGTGTTGCTTTTATACTGACTGTTCAGGCATTGCTAAGTCTCTTGTCTCTTGGGTTGATACTGTTCAACAAACTGAAGGCTTTTGTACTGCAACAGATAGATGCTATTCAAATGAAACCCATACAGGTCCAATATTACAGGCTGGAAGTAGGGGACTCAAAAACCTCTTTCATCAAGACAGATGAGGATTAACTCCTAACTTACGCCCTAAGCCAGAAAATCAGTGACGGGTAAGAGAGCATACCGAGATCCTTGCCCCTAAAAGAAGGGAAGCCTCACCATCCTAAGACAGGAGCTCAACCAATGGCTGTTGAGTATCCAAGGATGGGAAAGGGAGGCTGGGGTCCTTTGCTTCAACCTAGGACAGGCATGGTTTCCGTAAGTTTTCCCAGCCTTCCCTTTTGGAAAAAATTTTAAAAGGGGGACCTGTTGGGAGCCGATTTTAGCAGAAAGCAGCTAGATCATCTTTGCAGCCATCTGGAACCATATACCCTTACGAAAGATTTGGTTTTCAATAGCCTAAGACAGCTAAAGAACACTCTGATATCCCCGGTTTTTTTGTGTTGCTGTTTACTGCTCCAAGCTGCAAGGTGCACGTGGTAGCCACGCCTGCAAGGCATGCGGTTCACGTGCTGTCCACGTGCTATCCACGCCATACATGCCTGTAAGGCGCACTTGGTATCCACTCCTGCAAGGCACACAGTGCAAGCGCTATCCATGCTATAGACACCTGTAAGGCTTATGTCATATCCATACCTGCAAGGCACGTGGTATCCACGTGCCTACAAAGCACGTGGGAAAAGCCTATAAATACCTCAGAATTCCCTTCAATAAACAAGACTTGATCAGACTTTCTGTCTTGTCTCCATTCTTCACGTCTCTTCCCCTTTATCCCCACTCTCTCTCTCAATAGACCCTGACCCTCAGAACGGAACGGCAGCTTGGGCCAAGACACAGTGACCGCCAAGCATGGAGTGGAGCACGCAGAAACATTTGGCCCACAAAGCCGGGCAGTACAGGACACAATAGAAGGGCATCCAGAGAGAGGACAGAGAAGAAGGGTCTCCAGAGAGAGGAGAAGACAGCAGGGCATCCAGATAGACTAGAGGACAGAAGGTCATCCAGAGAGAGGAGAGAACAGAAGGGCATCCAGACAGTGTAGAAAACAGTCGGGGTTAAAGAGAGAGGATAGAACAGAAGGCCATCCAGAGAGAAGAGGACACAAGGGCATCCAGAGAGAGGAGAGAACAGAAGGGCATCCAGAGAAGGAGAAGACAGAAGCGAATCCAGAGAGAGGAGAGAACAGACGGGCATTCAGAGAGAGGAAAGAACAGATGGCCATCGGGAGAGAGGAGAAGACAGAAAGTCATCCATAGAGAGGAGGTGACATAAGGGTATCCTGAGAGAGGAAAAGAAAAAATAGGGAATCCAGAAAGAGGAGAGAACAGAAGTGCATCCAGAGCTAGGAGAAGACAGAAGGTCATCCAGAGAGAGGAGAGGATACAATGGCATCCAGAGAGAGGAAAAGAAGGAAGAGAATACAGAGAGAGGAGAGAACAGAAGGGCATCCAGAGAGAGGAGAAGACCGTAGGGCATCTGGAGAGAAGAGAGAACAGAAGGGCAACAAGAGAGAGGAGAGATCAGAATTGAATCCACAGAGAGGAGAGAACAGCTGGGCATCCAGAGAGAGGAGAAGAGAGAAGAGGATCCAATGAGAGGAGAGAACAGAAGCGCATACAGAGAGAGAGGAGAAGACAGAAGGGCATCCAGAGAGAGGAGAGAACAGAGGGGCATCCAGAAAAATGAGAGAACTGTAGGGCATCCAGAGTGAGGAGAGAACAGAAGGGCATTAAGAGAGATGAGAGAGCATAAGGCCATCTGGACAGAGGAGAGTACAGAAGGGAATCCATAGAGATTAGAGGACAAACAGGCATCCAGAGAGAGGCGAGTACAGAGGTGAATCCAGAGAAAGGAGAGAACAGAAGGGCATTCAGAGAGGAGGAGAAGACAGAAGGGAATCTAAAGAGAGGAGAGAACAAAAGAGCATCCAGAGAGAGGAGAAGACAGAAGGGTATACAGAGAGAGGAGAGGACAGATGTGCATCCAGAGAGAGGAGAGAAGAGAAAGCCATCTACAGTGAGGAGAAGGCAGAAGGGCATCTGGAGAGAGGAGAGAACAGAGGGGCATCCAGAAAAAGGAGAGAACAGAAGGTGCATTCAAGTGAGGAGTGAAAAGAAGGGCATTCAGAGACAGGAGAGAACAGAAGGGCATCCAGAGAGAGGAGAACACAGAAGGGCATAAGGGGAGTTGAGAGAACAGATGGGCATCCAGAGAGAATAGAGGACAGAAGGGCATCTAGAGAGAGTAGAGAAGAGAAGGGCATCCAGAGTGAGAAGACAAAAAGGGAATTCAGAGAGAGGAGAGAACAGAAGAGCATCCAGAAAGTGGATAGAACAGAAGGGTATCAAGAGATAGGAGAGGACAAAAGGGCATCCAGGGAGAGGAGAGAACAGAAGGGCATCCAGAGATAGGAGAAGACAGAAGGGCATTCAGTTAGAGGAGAAGACAGAAGGGCATTCAGAGAGAGGAGAGAACAGAAGGGTATCAAGAGAGAGGAGAGTACAAAAGGGCATCCAGAGAGAGGAGAGAACAGAAGGGCATCCAGAGATAGGAGAAGACAGAAGGGCATTCAGTTAGAGGAGAAGACAGAAGGAAATTCAGAGAGAGGAGAAGACAGAAGGGCATTCAGTTAGAGGAGAATACAGAAGGGCATCCAGAGAGAGGAGAGAACAGCAGGGTATCAAGAGAGAGGAGAGGACAAAAGGGCATCCATAGAGAGGAGAGAACAGAAGAGCATCCAGAGATAGGAGAAGACAGAAGGGCATTCAGTTAGAGGAGAATACAGAAGGGCATCCAGAGAGATGATAGAACTGGAGTGAATACAGAAAGAGGAGAATATAGAAGCCCACCCAGAAAGAGCAGGAGACTGAAGACATCCTGAGAGAGGGGGGACTGAAGGGCATCCAGGGAGAGAAGAGAACAGAAGGGCATCCAGAGAGAAGAGAGGACAGAAGGACATCTAGTTAACGCAGGGAAAAGAAGGGCATCGAGATAGAGGACAAGACAGAAAGGCATCCAGATACAGGTTAGGACAGAAGGGCATCCACAGAAAATAGAACAGAAGGCCATCCAGAGTGAGGGGAAGACGGAAGCGCATCTGGATAGAGGAGAGAACAGAAAGGCAACTAGAGAGAGGAGAGAACAGAAGGGCATCCAGAGAGAGGAGAGGACAGAATGGCATCCAGAGAAAAAAGAAGACAGAAGGCAATCCAGATTGAGGAGAAGACAGAAGGCAATCCAGAGAGAGGAGAGAACAGAAGGGCATTCAGAGAGAGGAGAGAGCTGAAGGTCATCCAGAGAGAGGAGAAGACAGAAGGGCCTCCAAAGAGAGGAGAGAACAGAAGGGCATCCAGAAAAAGGAGAGAACAGAAGGGCATCCAAAGAGAGGAGAAGACAGAAGGGAATCCAGAGAGAGGAGAATACAGAAGGGCATCCAGGGAGAGTAGAGAATACAATGGTATCCAGAGAGCGTAGAAGACAGAAGAACATCCAGCGAGAGGAGAGAACATAAGGGCATACAGAGAGAATAGAGGACAGAAGGGCATGTAGAGAGAGGAGAGAACAGAAGATATCTAGAAAGAGGAGAAGACAGAAGGGCATTGGGAGATAGGAGAAGACAGAAGTTCTTCTAGAGAGAGAAGAGTACAGAATGGACTCCAGAGAGAAGAGAGAAAAGAAGGCATCCAGAGAGAGGAGAGGTCAGAAGGGCATCCACAGAAAAGAGAAAAGAAGGCCATACAGATAGTGGAGAAGACAGAAGGGCATCTAGATAGAGGAGAGAACAGAAGGGCAGCTAGAGAGAGGAGAGAAGAGAAGGGTATCCAGAGAAGGAGAAGACAGAGTGAATACAGAGAGGGGAGAGAAGAGAAGGGCATTCGGAGAGAGGAGAGAACAGAAGGGCATCAGGAGAGAGGAGAAGACAGAAGGTCATCCAAAGAGAGGAGAGAACAGAAGGGCATCCAGAGACAGGAGAGAGCCGAAGCACATGCAGAGAGAGGAGAAGACAGAAGGGCATATGGAGAGAGGAGAGAACAGAAGGGCATCCAGAAAGAGGAGAGTACAGATGGGAATTCAGAGATAGGAGAGAACAGAAGGGCATCCAGAGGTAAAAGAAGACAGAAGGGCATTCAGTGATAGGAGAGGACAGAAGGGCATCTGGAGAGAAGAGCGGACAGAAGGGAATACAGATAGAAGAGAGAAATTAAGGCCATCTTGAGAGACAAGAGAACAGAAGGGCATCCAGAGAGAGAATACTGAAGGGCATCCAGAGAGAAAAGAAGACAGAGGGGCATTCAGAGATAGCAGAGAACAGAGGGCATCTGGGGAGAGGAGTGGACAGAAGAGCATCCAGACTGAGGAGAGGACAAAATGGCATCCAGAGAGAGGAGAGAAGAGAAGTGCATCTGGAGAGAGGAGAGAACAGAAAGGCTTCCAGAGAGAGGAGAAGACAGAAGGGTATCCAGAGAGAGGAGAGGGCAGAAAGACATCCAGAGAGAGGAGAGAACAACAGGGCATGCAGAGAGAGGAGTAGACAGAAGGGCATCCAGACAGAGGAGAGAAAAGAATGACATCGATAGAGAGTAGAGAACAGAAGGGCATAGAGAGAGAGGAGATAACAGAAGGGCATCCAGAGTGAGAAGAGTACAGAAGGGCATCCACAGAATGGGAGAACAGAAGAGCATCGGGAGAGAGGACAGAACAGAAGGGGATCCAAAGAATGGAGAGTCAGAAGGGCATCCAGAGAGATCAGAGAACAGAAGGGCATCCGAAGAGAGGAGAGAACAGAAGGGCATCCAGAGAGAACAGAAGATTTAAGGGCATCCGGATAGAGGAGAAAATAGAAAAGCATCCAGAGAGAGAGAGAGAGGACAAGATGGCGTCTAGAGAGAGGAGAAGACAGAAGGGCATCCAGAGAGAGGAGAGGAAACAAGGGCATCCAGAGAGATGAGAGAACAAAAGATCTTCTATAGAGAGGAGAGAAAAGAAAGGAATGCAGAGGGATGAGTGAACAGAAGATCATCCAGAGAGAGAAGAGAACAGAAGGTCATCCAGAGAAAGGAGGAGACAGAAGTGCATCCAGAGAGAGGAGAAGACAGAAGGGTATCCAGAGAGAGGAGAGAAAAGAAGGGCATCCAGAGAGAGGAGAGAAATGATGGGCATCCAGAGAGAGAAGAGAACAGAAGGGCATTGAGAGAGAGGAGAGTACAGAAGGGCCTCCAGAGAGAAGAGAAGACAGATGGGCATCCAGATAGAGGAGAGAACAGAAGGGAATCCAGAGAGAGAACTGAATAGAAAGGCATCCAGAGAGAGGAGAAGACAGAAGGACATACAGAGAGAAGAGAGAACAGATGTGCATCCAGAGAGAGGAGAGACCAGAAGGGCATTCAGAGAAAGGAGAGTACAGAATGGCCTCCAGATAGAAGAGAAGACAGATGGGCATCCAGATAAAGGGGAGAACAGAAGGGAATCCAGATAGAGAACCAAATAGAAAGGCAAATAGAGAGAGGAGAAGACTGAAGGGCATCCAGAGAGAGGAGAGTACAAAAGGGCATGCAGAAAGATGAGAGTACAGGAGAGAATCCATAGAGAGAAGAGAACAGAAAGACAACCAGAGATAGTAAAGGACAGAAGTGAATCCTGAGAGTGGAGAGGACAGAAGGGCATCCAGAGAGAGTAGAGGACAGAAGGGCATCAAGAGAGACGAGAGGACAGAAAGGCATCAGGAGAGAGGAGAGAACAGAAGGGCATCCAGAGAGAGGCGAAGACAGAAGGGTATCCAGAGAAAAAAGAGAAAAGAAGGGCATCCAGAGAGAGGAGAGAAATGATGGGCATCCAGAGAGAGGAGAGAATAGAAGGGCATTCAGAGAGAGGAGAGTACAGAAGGGCCTCCAGAGAGAAGAGAAGACAGATGGGCATCTGGATAGATGAGAGAACAGAAGGGAACCCAGAGAGAGAACTGAATAGAAAGGCATCCATAGAGAGAAGAAGACAAAAGGGCATCGATTGAGGAGAGAACAGATGTGTATCCAGAGAGAGGAGAGACCAGAAGGGCATTCAGAGATAGGAGAGTACAGAATGGCCTCCAGAGAGAAGAGAAGACAGATGGGCATCCAGATAAAGGAGAGAACAGAAGGGAATCCAGAGAGAGACCCGAATAGAAAGGCAAACAGAGAGAGGAGAAGACTGAAAGGCATCCAGAGAGAGGAGAGGACAAAAGGGCATGCAGAGAGATGAGAGTACAGGAGAGAATCCATAGAGAGAAGAGAACAGAAAGGCAACCAGAGATGGTAAAGGACAGAATTGAATCCAGAGAGTGGAGAGGACAGAAGGGCATCCAGAGAGAGTAGAGGACAGAAGAGCATCAAGAGAGAGAAGACAGAAGGGCATCCAAAGAAAGTTGAGCAAGAAGACATCCCGAGAGAAGAGAACAGAAGGGCATCAAGAGAGAGGAAAAGACAGAACGGCATCCAGAGAGATGAGAGGACAGAAAGGCATCAGGAGAGAGGAGAGAACAGAAAGGCATCCAGAGAGAGAAGACAAAAGGGCATCCAGAGAGAGGAGAGAAAAGAAGGTCATCCAGAGAGAGGAGTGAACAGAAGGGCTTCCAGAGAGAGGAGAGTACAGAAGGGCCTCCAGAGAGAGGAGAGGACAAAATGACAACTGGAGAGAAGAGAATACAGAAGGGCATCCGGAGAGAGGAGAGAACAGAAGGGAATCCAGAGAGAGGAGAAGACAGAAGGGCATCCAGGGGGAGCAGAGAACAGAATGGCATCCAGATAAAGAGAGGACAGAAGGACATCTGGAGAGAGGAGAGAACAGAAGGGCATCCAGAGAGAAAAGAAGACAGAAGGGCATTCAGAAATAGTAGAAAACAGAAGGGCATCTCGAGATAAGAGCAGACAGAAGGGCATCCAGATAGAAGAGAGAAAATATGGCCATCAGGAGAGATGAGAGAACAGAAGGATATTCAGGAGAGGAGAAGACTGAAGGGCATACTGAGAGAAGAGAGAAGAGAAGGTCATCCAGAGAGATGAGGGAACACAAGAGCATCCATAGAGAGAAGATAATAGAAGGGCATCTAGAGAGATGAGAGGACAGAATGGAATCTAGAGATATGAGAGAACAGAAGGGCATGTAGAGAGAGGAGAAGACAGAAGGGCATCCATAGAGAGGTGAAAACAGAAGGGCATCCAGAGAGATCAGAGGACAGAAAAGCATCCGGAGAGAGGAGATATCAGAAGGGCATCCAGAGAGAGGAGAAAACTGAAGCTCATCCAGGGAGAGGAGAAGATATAAGGGCATCTGGAGAGAGGAGAGAACAGAAGGGCATGTAGAGAGAGGAGAAGACAGAAGGGCATCCATAGAGAGGTGAAAACACAAGGGCATCCAGAGAGATCAGAGGACAGAAGGGCATCCGGAGAGAGGAGAGAACAGAAGGGAATCCAGAGAGAGGAGAGAACAGAAGGGCATCCAGACATAAAAGAAGACAGAAGGGAATTCAGAGATAGGAGAGGACAGAAGGGCATCTGGAGAGAAGAGCAGACAGATGGGCATCCAGAAAAAGAGAGAAATAAAGTCATCCCAATAGTTGAGAGAACAGAAGGGCATCCAGAGAGAGGCGAAGACATGTCTACCGGAGAGAGGAGAAAACAGAAGGGCTTCCAGAGAGAAGACAGAACAGAAGGGCATCCAGAGATAGGAGAAGACAGAAGGGCATCCAGAGAGAATAGAAGATTTAAGGGCATCCAGATAGAGGAGAGAATAGAAGAGCATCCAGAGAGAGGAGAGGGCAAGATGGCATCTAGAGAGAGGAGAAGACAGAAGGGCATCCAGGGAGAGGAGAGGAAACAATTGCATCCAGAGAGATGAGAGAACAAAAGTTCTTCCATAGAGAGGAGAGAACAGAAAGGAATGCAGAGAGATGAGCGAACAGAAGATCATCCTGAGAGAGAAGAGAACAGAAGGGCATCCAGAGAAAGGAGAAGACAGAAGGGCATCAGAGAGAGGAGAGAAAAGAAGGGCATCCAGAGAAAAGAAAAGACAGATGGGCATCCAGATAGAGGAGAGAACAGAAGGGAATCCAGAGAGAGAACCGAATAGAAAGGCATCCAGAGAGAGGAGAAGACAGAAGGGCATCCAGAGAGAGGAGAGGACAGAAGGGCATCCAGAGAGATGTGACTAGAGGAGAGACACATAGAGAGAAGGGAACAGAAAGACAACCAGAGATAGTAAAGGACAGAAGTGAATCCGGAGAGAGGAGAGGACAGAAGGGCATCCAGAGAGAGGAGAGGACAGAAGGGCATCAAGAGATAGGGGAAGACAGAAGGACATCCAGAGAGAGTTGATCACAGAAGGTCATTAAGAGAGAAGAGAACAGAAGGGCATCGAGAGAGAGGAGAAGACAGAAGGGCATCCAGGGAGAGGAGAGGAAACAAGGGCATCCAGAGAGATGAGAGAACAAAAGATCTTCCATAGATAGGAGAGAACAGAAGGGAATGCAGAGAGATGAGTGAACAGAAGATCATCCAGAGAGAGAAGAGAACAGAAGGGCATCCAGAGAAAGGAGAAGACAGAAGGGCATCCAGAGAGAGGAGCAAAAAGAAGGGCATCCAGAGAGAGGAGAGTGTAAGGTGCCGTGGTTAGTGGTGATAGCATCTGCCATTACAAGATGGCGCTGGTATCCTGTGCTCTCACAAGTAAACAACTAACTGCGCAGGTGGCGAAAGCGCGCCAAGCCACTGCCAATCCCGAGGCGTAACAAGGGGTGATGATTGAACAGCCAATCAGAAGTGAACACGCCCCTCTAGGGTACATATAGCAGTGCCTTCCCCGGGCTTGGGGTCTTTCCACTTCTGCTGATACAAAAATAAAGCCTCACTGTAGTAACCACCCGAACACTGCCTCACGTGTCTCTTTCACGGGTGAAGGGGACACAGAAGGGGCACATGGAATATTTGGTGCCGAAACTCGGGAAGGAACGAACCATCCGGTGCCAAGGAGAGACCCTCCTAGACTCAGGACGGGTTAAAAGACTACAGGATCGAGGTACCTCTGAGAGGTATGCTTGTGGTGGAAGCCTTGGTTGCGAGCGGATTCTCACTCATTGCTGCCACTGCACTAGTTGGACTCTTGCTTGCGTTGTTTTTGCTTTTAGTGTATTTGTATTGTGAGGATCCAGCTTGCAGCACAGCTATTAGGGCAAGTCAAGAGGTTTCAGGAGAGGTCCACTCCAGTGTATCAGAAACAGAGCGTGTTAGCTGGCATCAGGCCAAGGAGCCTGGGGTTCAGGCCAAGGAGCCTGGGGATCAGGCCAAGGAGCCTGGAGATCAGGCCAAGGAGCCTGGGGAAAAAGATCAGGCCAAGGAGCCTGGAAAGGAGAAGCAGGCAAAAAAGCCTGGGCAACAGAGACAGGCCAAGGAGCCTGGTCAAAGAAAAGTGTACTCAAAAGGAACAGGAGCCACTGCAGGGCCTGTTAAGGTTAAGGACCCTTCACCGGCTGGTGAAGACAGAGTGGAGGTCAGGGGGACCCCCCTATACCCCATTAAGGAGCCTGCCTCCATAGACCTTAGCAGCTCCGAAGAAGGAAGCCTAGAGGAGGAAGCAGCCACCTATGCAAAAAATAACCATTCTGAGATAAGACTAAGAAAGACCTTGAGCCCCTCGGCCCCGCCCTTGCCTCTGGCCTATGCCCCGGGCAGCATCTCTAATTCATTTCTCAACCCAGGAGATCGGAGACAGCTACAGCTTGCATTTCCGGTCTTTGAAGTGGCAGAAGGAGCACGTGTTCATGCCCTAGTAGAGTATAGGCAGGTCAAAAAATTAGCTGAGGCAGTACACACATATGGAATTGGGGCTAATTTTACCGTATCCCAAGTGGAGAGGTTAAGTACAGCTGCTATGATGCCAGGAGACTGGCAGGACACAGTGAAGGCGGTACTTAACAATATGGGCCAATACCTAGAGTGGAAGGCCTTGTGGCATGAGGCACTGCAAGCACAAGCCAGGATTAATGCAAACACTGAGGGACAACAATTATGGACTTTTGACATGCTGCCTGGAGTTGGCGTACACACGAACAACCAGACCACTCACACTTGGCAGGTATATGCACACATAGCTGCTGTTAAGGCCCGGAAGTCTCTCCCCATTCGAGAAGGCAGTAACCTTTATTTGTCCAAGATAATTCAGACATCTAATGAGTCCTTCTCTGACTTTGTGGCCCGCATGACTGAGGCAGCTGGCAGAATCTTTGGGAACCAGAGCAAGCAATGCCATTAATTGAACAGATGATCTTTGAAAATGCCACAGCTGAATGCCGTGCAGCCGTTGCTCCTCTGAGAGCAAAGGGATTACAAGAATAGTTAAGAATCTGTCGCGGCTTGGGAGGTTCCCTTACTAATGCAGGACTTGCGGCAGCAAATTTAGAGATGGCTGCTGTCCTTCTCCAAGGTCAGGGACGCAATAGACCCGCGCCATGGCCGGGGAGGGGAGCTGTCTGTGTTTTTTCACAGAGTGAAGACAATCCACTTTGAGTCCCCACTCAGCTGGTGTAGATCGTGAAGAATGAAGCTAGATTGCAAGATAACGGCTCTGATTCTCCTGATGCTGATGTTCGATTTGGGGATAAGTATATCACTATGGGCCATAGTTAGATCTTGGCCTGTTCCCATGCCAGTACATTCAAATTCTGCAGTGCTGCCATTGTTTACAACTACTGAGTGTTACATGGATGCCCCGTGCTCTCGGCACACCCACCAGCAGCCTGAGTTATATAATGCTACAAGTTTTCCATTTAACTTTACACTTTGTTTTGTGGCAGCAAACAAGGATAATAAGACAGGTGAACTGCATACGCCTTGTATGATTCTTAAGAAAGCTACTCTTGCTAATTGGGTGGATCCTGTGACTTACAGTAAAGTGGAGACAGGAGTGCTAGGGGCTGTCTTGAATCAGATTAGTTCAGGACAGATGGAAGGACCGGGAAATGTCGGTCTGAATTAATCAGCACCTATAAACATTACTACCACCACGATTAGAAGTAATGTTACTATAATTAAGAGGTCCAATTGGCATACCAATAATGCCACTTTGCAACAGATGATACCATGGTACTATCCAGATTTGTCCTTTCCAGTGGTGTTTTCACCTTGCCAGTCTAAGGTTAAACCCAAGAAACAAATTGCCAGAGGATTTAATTTATCCCCTCCTCTCGATTTGGCTATAATGAATAATGCAGGTAAGAGCACTGGCATAGAAAATATTTGGCCCTTTTATCATTGGGTGTTGAGTAATGAGGCTGGAGCTAGTGCCAGTGTATCTGCCTTTGCCTTGTTGAATGGTATATTTCATGAGGTACAAAATGTTTCAGCTACACGATCTAATATCTCTAGCCATTTAAATAACATTAAAATTAATAAGGTGTTTAGGAATGCATCTGCACAACCAGTGTCAGTGTGTGTGGACCCCCCATTTTTCTTTATGTTATCCAACTTTCAAAATAATTCTGATATCTTGGATTGTAAGAATGTTACATGCTTTTTGGCACAATGCTGGAATGGATCATTAGACCTAGCCTTGGTTGTGCACGTGCCTACCTTTGTGCCCATTCAAGTAGAAGCCGATCCTGAAACTTTCCCTATTACATCATTAATAAGACATAAAAGAGACTTTGGCATTATTGCAGCCATTGTCACTGCTGTTGCCATCTCTGCAGCTGCAGCTGTGACAGTAGGCATAGCCTTGGCTAATCAAGTTACAGCAGCTACTATTGTTAATCAAATTTCAGAAAGGACTTCTGAGGCTTTGACCACTCTACAGAAAGTGGATGCACACTTGGCATCAGACATTCTGTTGGTCAATCAGAGAGCTGATTTGCTCCAAGCCCATGTGGAGCAGCTCACGGATGTGGTTCAAATGAGCTGCGTGTCAGCAACCCCACATCTATGTATTACACCTCTGAGATTTGTGAATGATGCACTTGTTCAAAGCCATAATCTTTCTGCTTATTTACAAGGGAGTTGGACTGGGGAGCTGGACCAGATGCAGCAGCAATTGCAGATCCGGATCTTGAGCCTTGATGGAGCACGGGTGGCCACTGTTACCCTTGGCGATTTTACTTCTTGAATTTCTTCTGCCTTTTTCTTTCTTTAAGGAAAAGGTGGGGATAGGCCTGTTTGGTGCAGCCCTATCTTGTGGATTAGTGTTCATGTTATGGTTGGTCTGCAAGCTCAGAGCCCAACAAAAACGTGACAAGACCGCTATCGCCCAAGCACTCACAGCCTTGGAGCAAGGATCACCCCCTGAAATTTGGCTATTTATGCTAAGAAAGTAACTGATGACTGAGACCCTCAGTCGATGCACCCCAAGGGTTCAGCCCATTGCACTGGGTCAATGAGAGGTCTAAGTCCAGCCAGCCCTTGCCTGAATAACTGTGGTACCTGAATATTTAGAGGTGTTTGCAATTGGGTACTCGACAGGGAATGTTCCACAAGTGTGGATAGATTTCCCGAAATTATGCCTGATTGCACAAAGGTTTGATGCCAAAACCTCCTCTACGTGCGTGGATGGCCGCCGGGCCCTCCAGAGTGGAGGCTCCCTTTCCCCATGAATAGGCATCGAGATGGGTATGGGAAGTATTACTCATTGCATGATGACAAGAGAAGAAACCCATTACAATATCTCATTTTGCACAGGGGATCAGTCATCTGCTTTCCCTCACTGAGTTGGTGCCAGGATTGATAGGCAAAAGGCTGTTCCATCTTAACAATATAGATAGGGGGAGATGTAGGGAGCCTTGGTTAGTGGTGATAGCATCCACCGTTACAAGATGGCGCTGGCATCCTGTGCTCTCACAAGTAAACAAATAATTGCGCAGGTGCAAGAGGCGAAAGCCCGCCAAGCCACAGCCAATCCCGAGGCATAACAAGGGGTGATGAGTGAAGAGCCAATCAGAAGTGAATGCACCTCTCTAGGGTACATATAGCAGTGCCTTTCCTGGGCTTGGGGTCTTTCTGCTTCTACTGATACAAGAATAAAGCCTCGCTGTAGTAACCACCTGAACACTGCCTCACGTATCTCTTTCAGGGGTGAAGGGGACACAGAAGGGGCACGTGGAATAGGAGAGAACAGAAGGGCATCCAGAGAGAAAAGAGAACAGAATGGCATTCAGAGAGAGGAGTGTACAGAAGGGCCTCCAAAGAGAAGAGAAGACAGATGGGCATCCGAATAGAGGAGAGAAGAGAAGGGCATCCAGAGAGAGAACCAAATAGAAAAGCATCCAGAGAGAGGAGAAGACAGAAGGGCATCGAGAGAGGAGAGTACAGAAGGACATCCTGAGAAAGGAGAGAACAGAAGGGCATCCAGAGATGAGAGTACAGGAGAGAATCCATATAGAGAAGAGAACAGAAAGGAAACCAGAGATAGTAGAGGACAGAAGTGAATCTGGAGAGAGGAGAGCACAGAAGGGCATCCAGAGAAAAGAGAACAGAAGGGAATCCAGAGAGAGAGGAGAAGACAGAAGGGCATCCAGAGAGAGGAGAGGACAGAAAGGCATCAGGAGAGTGGAGAGAACAGAAGGGCATCCAGAGAGAGGAGAGAAAAGAAGGGCATCCAGAAAAAGGAGAGAACAGAAAGGCATCCAGAAAGAGGAGAGTACAGAAGGGCCTCCAGAGAGATGAGAAGACAGAAGGGCATCCAGAGAGAAGAGAAGACACATGGGTATCCGGATAGAGGAGAGAAGAGAAGGGCATCCAGAGAGAGGAATGGAAAGAAAGGCATCAGGAGAGAGGAGAGAACAGTATGGCATCCAGAGAGAGGAGAAGACAGAAGGGCATCCAGAGAGAGGAGAGGACAGAAAGGCATCAGGAGAGAGGAGAGAACAGAAGGGCATCCAGAGAGAGGAGAAGACAGAAGGGCATCCAGAGAAAGGAGAGAAAAAAAGGGCATCCAGAAAGAGGAGAGAACAGAAGGGCATCCAGAGAGAGGAGAGAACAGAAGAGCATCCAGAGAAAGGAGAGTACAGAAGGGCCTCCAGAGAGAAGAGAGGACAGAAGGACATCCGGAGAGAGGAGAGGACAGAAGGGCATCCGGAGAGAGGAGAGAACAGAATGGAATCCATTGAGAGGAGAGAACAGAAAGGCATCCAGAGATAAAAGAAGACAGAAGGGCATTCAGAGATAGGAGAGGACAGAAAGGCATCTGGAGAGAAGAGCAGACCGAAGGGCATCCAGATAGAAGAGAGAAATTAAGGCCATCCCAAGGGACGAGAGAACAGAAGGGCATCCAGAGAGAGGAGAAGACTGAAGGGCATCCAGAGAGAAAAGAGAAGAGACGGGCATCCAGAGAACGGAGAAGACAGAAGGGCACCCAGAGAGAGGAGAAGACAGAAGGGCATCCAGAGAGATGAGGGTACAGGAGAGAATCCGTAGAGAGAACAGAACAGAAAGGCAACCAGAGAGAGTAGAGGACAGAAAGGAATCCAGAGAGAGGATAAGCCAGAAGTATATCCACAGAGATCAGAGGACAGAAGATCATCCAGAGTGTAGAGAGATAAAAATTGCATCCAGAGAGAGGAGAAGACCGAAGGGCATTCAGGGAGAGGAGAAGAAATAAGGGCATCCAGAGAGAGGAGAGAACAGAAGGGCATCCAAAAAGAGGACAGAACAGAAGGGCATCCAGAGAGAGGAGAAGACAGAAAAGCATCCAGAGAGAAAAAATGACCAAAGGGAATCCAGAGAGAGGAGAATATATAAGGGCTACCGGAGAGAGGAGAAAACAGAAGGGCATCCAGATAGAAGACAGAACAGAAAGGCATCCAGATAGAGGAGAGGACAGGAGGATATCTGGAGAAAGGAGTGAACAGAAGGGCATCCAGAGAGAGCAGAGAACAGAAGGGAATCCAAAGAGAGGAGAGAACAGAAGGGCATACAGAGAGAATACAAACAGAAGGGCATTCAGAGATAGGAGAGGACAGAAGTGCATCTGGAGAGAAGAGCAGACAGAAGGACGTCCAGATAGTAGAGAGAAAATAAGGCCATCCAGAGACGAGAGAACAGAAGGGCATCCAGAGAGAGGAGAAGACTGAAGGGCATCCACAGAGAAGAGAGAAGAGAAGGGCCTCCAGAGAGATGAGGGAACAGATGAGCATCCATAGAGAGAATATAATAGAACTGCATCCAGAGAATGAGAAGACAGAAGGGAATCTAGATATATGAGAGAACAGAAGGGAATCTAGATATATGAGAGAACAGAAGGGCATGTAGAGAGAGGTGAAAACAGAAGGGCATCCAGAGAGAGGAGAAGACAGAAGGGCATCCAGAGAGATCAGAGGACAGAAGAGGATCCAGAGAGAGGAGAGATCAGTAGGGCATCCAGAGAGAGGAGAAAACCGAAGGGCATCCAGGGAGAGGAGAAGACATAAGGGCATCCGGAGAGAGGAGAAAAGAGAAGGGCATCCAAAAAGAGGATAGAACAGAAGGGTATCCAAAGAGAGGAAAAGACAGAAAGGCATCCAGAGAGAAAATATGACCCAATTGCATCCTGAGAGAGGAGAAGATATAAGGGCTCTGGAGAGACGAGAAAACCGAAGGGCATCCAGATAAAGGACAGAACAGAAGGGCATCCAGAGAGAGAAGACAGAATGGCATCCAGAGAGAGGAGAGAACAGAAGGGAAACCATAGAGAGGAGAGACCAGAAGGGCATCCAGAGATAAAAGAAGACAGAAGGGCATTCAGAGATAGGAGGGGACAGAAGGGCATCTGGAGAGAAGAGCGGACAGAAGGGCATCCAGATAGAAGAGAAAGATTTAGGGCATCACAAGAGACGAGAGAACAGAAGGGCATCCAGACAGAGGAGAAGACTGAAGGGCATCCAGAAAGAAGAGAGAAGAGATGGGCATCCAGAGAGCGGAAAAGACAGAAGGGCATCCAGAGAGAGTCGAGAACAGAAGAGCATCCAGAGATATGAGAGTACAGGAGAGAATCCGTAGAGAGAACAGAACAGAAAGGCAAACAGAGAGAGTAGAGGACAGAACATAATCCAGAGAGAGGAGAGGACAGAAGAGCATTAAGAGAGAGGAGAGGTCAGAATGGCATCCAGAGTGAGGAGAGGAGAGAAGCGCATGCAGAGATAGGAGACAACAGAAGGTCATCCAGGGAGAGGAGACAGAAGGGCATACAGAGAGAGGAGAGCACAGAAGGGCGTCTAGATAGAGGAGAGGACAGAAAGGAATCCAGAGTGAGGAGAAGACAGAAGGGCATCCAGAGAGAGGAGAGGACATAAAGACATCAGGAGAGAGGAGAGAACAGAAGGGCATCCAGAGAGAGGAGAGAACAGAAGGGCATCCAGAGAGATGAGAGAACAGAAGTGCATCCAGTGAGAGGAGAGAACAGAAGGGCATCCAGAGAGATGAGAGAACAGAAGAGCATCCATAGAAAGAATAGATCAGAAGGGGATCCAGATAGATGAGAGGAAAGAAGGGAATCTATAGAGAGTCGAACAGAAAAGCATCCAAAGGGAGGAAAGAACAGAAGGGCCTCCAGGGAGAGGAGAATACAGAATTGCATCCGGATAGAGCAGAGAACAGAAGGGCATGCAGAGATAGGAGACAACAGAAGGTCAACCATTGAGAGGAGGAAATCAGAAGAGCATCCAGAGAGAGGAGTGAACAGAAGGGCATCAAGAGAGAGGAGAGTACAGAAGGGTCTCCAGAGAGAGGACAGGACAGCAGGACATCCAGAGAGAGGAGAGAACAGAAGGGCATCCGGTGAGAGGAGAGAACAGAATGGAATCCATTGAGAGGAGAGAACAGAAGGGCATCCAGAGAGAAAAGAAGACAGAAGGGCATTCAGAGATAGAAGAGGACAGAAAGGCATCTGGAGAGAAGAGCAGACCAAAGGGCATCCAGATAGAAGAGAGAAATTAAGGCCATCCCAAGGGACGAGAGAACAGAAGGGCATCCAGAGTGAGGAGAAGACTGAAGGGCATCCAGAGAGAACAGAGAAGAGATGGGCATCCAAGGAGCTGAGAAGACAGAAGGGCACCCAGAGAGAGGAGAAGACAGAAGGGCAACCAGAGAGATGAGGGTACAGGAGAGAATCCGTAGAGAGAACATAACAGAAAGGCAACCAGAGAGAGTAGAGGACAGAAGGGAATCCGGAGAGAGGATAAGACATAAGTACATCCAGAGATATCAGAGGACAGAAGATCATCCCGAGTGAGGAGAGATCAGAAGGGCATCCAGAGAGAGGAGAAGACCGAAGGGCATCCAGGAAGAGGAGAAGAAATAAGGGCATCCGGAGAGAGGAGAGAACAGAAGGGCATCCAAAGAGAGGACAGAACAGAAGGGCATCCAGAGAGAGGAGAAGACAGAAAAGCATCCAGAGAGAAAAGATGACCAAAGGGCATCCAGAGAGAGAAGACATAAGGGCTACTGGAGAGAGGAGAAAACAGAAGGGCATCCAGATAGAAGACAGAACAGAAAGGCATCCAGAGAGAGGAGAGGACAGAAGGACATCTGGATAGAGGAGAGAACAGAAGGGCATCCAGAGAGAGCAGAGAACAGAAGTGAATCCAGAGAGAGGAGAGAACAGAAGGGCATACAGAGAGAATACAAACAGAAGGGTATTCAGATATAGGAGAGGACAGAAGTGCATCTGGAGAGAAGAGCAGACAGAAGGGCATCCAGATAGAAGAGAGAAATTAAGGCCATCCTGAGAGATGAGAGAACAGAAGGGCATCCAGAGAGAGGAGAAGACTGATGGGCATCCAGAGAGAAGAGAGAAGAGAAGGGCCTCCAGAGAGATCAGGAAACAGAAGAGCATCCATAGAGACAATATGATAGAACTGCATCCAGAGAATGAGAAGACAGAAGGGAATCTAGATATATGAGAGAACAGAAAGAGAGAGAAGAAAAGTCAAGCGCAGGTAGAGAGATGAGAAAACAGAAGGACATTCATAGAGTTGTGAAAACAGAAGGGCATCCAGAGAGAAGAGGCAACAAGAGGGAATCCATAGAGAGAAGAAGACAGAAGGGTATCCAGAGAGAGGAGTGGACACAAGGGCATCCAGAGAGTTGAGAGAACAGAAGATCATCTGTAGAGAAGAGAGAACAGAAGGAAATGCAGAGAGATGAGTGAACAGAAGATCATCCAGAGAGAAAAGAGAACAGATGTGCATCCAGAAAGATGAGAAGACAGAAGAGCATCCAGAGAGAAGAGAAGACAGAAGGGCATCCAGAGAGAGGAGAGGACACAAGGGCATCCAGAGATATGAGAAAACAGAAGACAATCCATAGAGAGAAGATAATAGAAGGGCATCCAAAGAGATGAAATGACAGAAGGGAATATAGACATAGGAGAGTACAGAAGGGCATGTAGAGAGAGGAGAAGACAGAAGAGCATCCAGAGAAATGAGAAACAGAAGAGCATCCAGAGACAGGGGAGATCAGAAGGGCATAAAGAGAGAGGAGAATACAGAAGGGCATCAAGAGAGAGGAGAGAACACAAGGGCATCCAGAGAGAGGAGAGATCAGAAGGCATCCTGAGAGAGGAGAAGAATGAAGGGCATCCAGAGAGAAGAGAGATGAGAAGGGCATCCAGAGAGAAGAGAGAACAGAAGGGCGTCCAGAGAGATGAGAGTACAGGAGAGAATCCATAGAGAGAATAGAACAGAACAGAAAGGCAAACAGAGAGAGTAGAGGAGAGAAGGGAATCCAGAGAAAGTACAGAACAGAAGAACTTCCAGAGAGAGGAGAGAAAAGAAGGGCATGATGAGAGATGAGAGAACATAAGATCATCTAGAGACAGAAGAGAACTGAAGGGCATCCAGAGAAATTTGAGGACAGAAGAAAATCTAGAGAGAGGAGAGAACAGACGGGAATCCAGAGAAAGGAGAAGACAGAATGGAATCCAGTGAGAAGAGAAGAGAGAAGGGCATCCAGATTTAGGAGAGGACCAAGGCCAATCAGAGAGATGAGAGAATAGAAGATCATACCTAGACAGAAGAGAACATAAGGGCATTCAGAGAGATGAGAGGACAGAAGGGAATCTAGAGAGAGGAGAGAACAGAAGGGAATGTAGAGGGAGGAGAAGACAGAAGGGCTCACATAGAGAGGTGAAAACAGTAGGGCATCCATAGAAATGAGAAGACAGAAAGGCATCCATTGAGAGGAGAAAACAGAAGGGCATCCACAGAGAGTAGAAGACAAGAGAGCTTCCAGAGAAAGGAGAAGAGAGAAGGACTTCCAGGGAGAGGAGAGGACACAAGGGCATCCAGAGAGAGGAGAGGACAGAATGGCATCCAGAGAGAGGAGAGAACAGAAGGGCCTAGAGAAACAGGAGAGAAAAGAAGGGCATCCTGATAGAGAAGAGTACAGAAAGGCATCCACAAAGTGGGGAGAACAGAAGAGCATTGGGAGAGAGGAGAGAACAGAAGAGCATCCAAAGAGAGGAAAGGACAGAAGGGCATCCACAGAGATTAGAGACCAGAAGGGCATCCGAAGAGAGGAGAGAACAGAAGGGAAACCAGAAAGAGGAGAGAACAGAATGCATCCAGATGTAGGAGAAGACAGATGGACATCCAGAGACAGGAGAGGGAAGAAGGGCATCCCGAGAGAGGAGAGAACAAATGGCATCCAGAAAGGGGAGAAGACAGAAGGGTTTCCAAAGAAAGGAGGAGACAGAATTTTCTCCAGATGGAAGACAGAGCAGAAGGGCATCCAGCGAGAGGAGAGGAAAGAAGGGCATTCAAATAAAATAGTACAGAATGCCATACAGACAGAGGAGAAGACAGAAGGGCATCTAGAAAGAGGTGAGAACAGAAGGGCATCCTGAGAAGGAGAAGACAGTGCATATCCAGAGAGAGGAAAGAACAGAAGGGCATTAAGAGCGAGGAGAAAACAGAAGGGCATCAGGATAGAGGAGAAGACAGAAGGTCATCCACAGAGAGGAGAGAACAGAAATGCATCCAAAGAGAAGAGAAGACAGAAGGGCATCCATGGAGACGAGAGTTCAGAAGGGCATCCCGGGATAGGAGAGATCAGAAAGGCATTCATCTAGAGGAGAGTTTAGAAGGGCATCCAGAGAAAGGAGAAGTCAAAAATTCATCCAAAGACAGGAGAGAACTGAAGGTCATCCAGAGAGCTGAGAAGACAGAAGGGCATCCAGAGAGAGGAAAGAAAATGAGCGCATCCACAGAGATGAGAGGACAGAAATTCATGTAGAAAACAGAGAACAAAAGGGCTTCCAGAGAGAGGAGAGAAGAGAAGGGAATCCAGAGAGAGAAGAAGACAGAAGGGCATACAGAGAGAGGAGAGGACAGAAGGGCATCAAGAGAGAAGAGACTACAGAAGGGCATCCAGAGGGAGGAAAAAAACAGAAGAGCATCCAGAGAGAAGAAAAAACAGAAGGGCTTCCAGAGAGAGGCGTGCACAGAAGCACATCTGGAAAGAGGAGAAGAGAGAAGGCCTCCAGATAGAGAAGAGGACAGAGGGGCATCCTGAGAGAAGAGAGGACAGAAGGGCATCCAGGAGAGAAGAGAACAGAAGGGCATCCAGAGAGAGGAGAGGACAGAAGGGCATCTAGAGAGAGGAGTGTACTGAAAGGCATCCAGAGAGAGGAGAGAACATAAGGGCATCCAGAGAGATGAGAGGACAGAAGGGCATGTAGAGAGAGGAGAGAACAAAAGGGCATCCAGAGAGAGGAGAGAAGAGCAGGGCATGCAGAGAGAGAAGAAGACAGAAGGGCATGCAGAGAGAGGAGAGGACAGAAGAGCATCAAGAGAAAGGAGAGTACAAAAGGTCATTTAGAGGGAGGAGAGAACAAAAGGGCATCCAGAGGGAGGAGAATACAGAAGGGCACCCAGAGAGAGGAGAGGACAGAAGGGCATCCAGAGAAAGGAGAGAACAGAAGGACATCCAAAGAGAGGAGAAGACAGAAGGGAATCCAGACAGAGGAGAATACAGAAGGGCATCCGGAGAGAGGAGAGAACAGAACTTCATTCAAAGAGAGGAGAGAGCAGAAGGGAATCCAGAGTGAGGGGAGAATAGAAGGGTATCCAGAGAGAGGAGAAAACAGAAGAGCGTCCAGAGAGAGGAGCGTAGAGAAGGGCATCCTTAAATAGGGGAAGAGAGGGGGCATCCAGATGGAGAAGAGGACCGATGAGCATCCTGAGAGTGGAGAGAACAGAAGGGCATTCAGAGAGAGAATAGAACAGAAGGGCATGAAGAGAGAGGAGAGGACAGAAGGATATCTAGGGAGAGCGTAGAACAGAAGGGCAACCAGAAATAGGAGAAGACAGAAGGGCATCAGGAGATAGGAGAAGAAAGAAGGGCATCCAGAGAGAGAAGGAGACAGAATTTCCTCCAGAGAGAAGACAATGCAGAAAGGCATCAAGAGAGAGGAGAGGAAACAAGCATATCCACATAAAATAGTACAGAAGGCCATACAGAGAGAAGAGTAGATAGAAGGGCATCTAGATAGAGGAGAGAACACAGGGGCATCCAGAAAGAGGAGAGAACAGAAGTGCATTTGGAGAGAGTAGAGAACAGAAGGGTACTGAGAGAGAGGAGAAGATAGTAGGTCATCCAGAGAGAGGAGAGAACAGAAATGCATCCAGAGAAAGGAGAAGACAGAAGGGCATCCAGAGAGAGGAGAGAACAGAAGGACATCCAGAAAGAGGAGAGAACATCAGTGCATCAGGAGAAAGGAGAAAACAGAAGGGAATCCAGAGATAGGAGAGAACAGAAGGGCATCCAGAGTGAGGAGAGAGCAGAAGAGAATCCACAGAGAGGAGAATACAGTAGGGCATCCAGTGTAAGGAGAGAACAGAAGGGCATCCAGAGAGAGGAGAAGACAGAAGGGCATCCGGAGAGAGGAGAAAACAAAAGTGCATCCAGAGTGAGGAGAAGATGAAAAAGAAGCTGTTGAAATGAGAGAACAGAAGGGCATAGGGAGAGAGGAGAAGAAGGAAAAGAATCCAGAGGGAGGATAGGACAGAAAAGCATCCAGAGGGAGGAGAAGACAGAAGAACATCCAGAGAGTGGAGAGGGAAGAAAGGCATCCCGAGAAAAGAAAGAACAAAGGGCATCCAGAGAGAGGAGAAGTCAGAAGTTCATCCGGAGAGAGGAGAGAACAGAAGGGCATCCAGAAAGAGGAGAAAACAGAAGGGCATACCGAAACAAGGGAGAGCAGAAGGGCATCCAGAGAGAGAAGAAGACAGTAGGGCATCTGGAGTGAGGAGAGAACAGAAAAGCATCCAGAGAAAGTAGAAGACAGAAGGGAAGCCGGAGATTCGAGAGAACAGAGAGGCATCCAGAGAGAATAGATGATAGAAGGGCATTTAGAGAGAGGAGAGAATAGAAGGGCATCCAGCTAGAGGAGAAGACAAAAAGAGAATCCAGAGAGAGGAGAGAACAAAAGGGCATCCAGAGAGAGGAGAGGACAGAAGGGCATCCAGAGAGAGGAGAGGACAGAAGGGATCCAGAGAGAGGGGAGAACAGAAAGCCATCCAGAGAGAAAAGACAGAAGGGCATCCATGGAGAGGAGAGTTCAGAAGGGCATCCAGAGAGAGAATTCAGAAATTCCTCCAAAGAGAGGAGAGAACTGAAGGGCATCCAGAGAGAGGCGACAACATAAGGGCATCCACAGCGATGAGAGGAACGAAGTCCATGTAGAGAGGAGAGAACAAAAGGGCATCCAGAGAGAAGAGAGAAGAGAAGGGCAACCTTAGAGAGAAGAATACAGAAGGGCATGCAGAGAGAAGAGAGGACAGAAGGGCATGCAAAGAGTGGAGAAGACAGAAGGGAATGCAGAGACAAGAGAAAGCAGAAGGGAATCCAAAGAGAGGAGAAGACAAAGGGGCATCTGGAATGAGGAGAGAACAGAGGGGCATCCAGAGAGAAGAGAGAGCAGAAGGGCATCCAGAGATAGAAGAAGACAGAAGGCAATCCATAGAGAGGAGAGAATAGAAGGGCATCCAGAGAGAGGAGAGAGCAGAAGGGCATCCAGAGAAAGTAGAAGACAGAAGGGCATTCAAAGAGAGGAGAAGACCGAAGGGAATCCAGAGAGAGGAGAATACAGAAGGGCATCATGAGAGAGGAGAGAACAGAATGTCATTCAGAGAGAGGAGAGAGCAGAAGGGCATCCAGAGAGAGGAGAGAACAGAAGGGCATCCAGAGAGAGGAGAAGACAGAAGGTCATCCGGAGAGAGGAGAGAACAGAAGGGCATCCAGAAAGAGGAGAGAACAGAAGGGCATACCAAAAGAAGGGAGAACAGAAGGGCATCCAGAGAGAGAAGAAGACTTTAGGGCATCTGCAGCGAGGAGAGAACAGAAAAACATCCAGAGAATGTAGAAGACAGAAGGGAAGCCAGAGATACGAGAGAACAGAGAGACATCCAGAGAGAATAGATGACAGAAGGGCATCTAGAGAGAGGAGAGAAGAAAAGGGCATCCAGCGAGAGGAGAAGATAAAAAGGGAATCCAGAGAGAGGAGAGAACAAAAGGGCATCCAGTGAGAGGAGAGGAGAGAAGGGCATCCATAGAGAGAAGAGGACAGAAGGGAATCCAGAGAGAGGAGAGGACAGAAGGGATCCAGAGAGAGGGGATAACAGAAAGCCATCCAGAGAGAGCAGAAGACAGAAGTGCATCCATGGAGAGGAGAGTTTAGAAGGGCATCCAGAGATAGAAGTCAGAAATTCCTCCAAAGAGAGGAGAGAACTGAAGGGCATCCAGAGAGTGGAGAAGACAGAAGGGCATCCAGAGTGAGGCGAGAACATAAGGGAATCCACAGAGATGAGAGGAGAGAAGTTCATGTAGAGAGGAGAGAACAAATGGTCATCTAGAGAGAGGAGAGAAGAGAAGGGAATCCTTAGAGAGAAGAAGACAAAAGAGCATGCAGAGAGAGGAGACGACAGAAGGGCATCAAGAGAGAGGAGAATACTGAAGGGCATCTAGAAGGAGCAGAAAACAGAAGGGCTTCCAGATGGAGGAGAATACAAAAGGGCACCCAGATAGAGGAGAGGACAGAAGGGCATCCAGAGAGAGGAGAGAACATAACAGCTTTGAGATAGAGGAGAGCACATAAGCGCATCTTTAAAGAGGAGAAGAGAGACGGCATCTAGATGGTGTTGAGGACAAATGGGCATCCTGAGAGAAGAGAGGACAGAAGGGCATCAAGGAGAGAAGAGAACAGAAGGGCATCCAGAGAGAGAAGAGTACAGAAGGGCATCTAGAGAGAGAAGAGAACAGAAGGGCATGCAGAAAGAGGAGAAGAGAGAAGGACATAGGGAGATAGGAGAAGACAGAAGGGCATCCAGAGACAGGAGAGGACAGAAGGGCATCCAGATGGAGGAGAGTGAAGAAGGGCATCCAGAGGGAGGAGAGGACAGAAGGGATCCAGAGAGAGGAAAGAACGGAAAGCCACCCAGAGTGAGGAGAAGACAGAATGGCATCTAGAGAAAAGAGAGAACAGAAAGGCATCCAGAGAGAGAAAGATCAAAAGAGCATCCATGGAGAGGAGAAAACAGAAGGGCTTCCAGAGAGAGGAGTGCACAGAAGCACATCTGGAAAGAGGAGAAGAGAGAAGTCATCCAGATGGAGAAGAGGACACAGGGACATCCTGAGAGAAGAGAGGACAGAACGGCATCCAGGGGAGAAGAGAACAGAAAGGAATCCAGAGATAGTAGAGGACAGAAGGGCATATAGAGAGAGCAGAGAATAGAAGGGCATCCAGAAAGAGGAGAAGACAGAAGGGCATCGGGAGTTAGGAGAAGACAGAAGGGCAGCCAGAGAGAGGAGAGGACAGAATGGCCTCCAGAGAGAAGAGAATGCAGAGGGTATCCAGAGAGAGGAGAAATTAAAAAGCCAATACAGAGAGTGGAGAGAACAGAAGAGCATCCAGAGAGAGGAGTGGACAGAAGGGCATCCAGAGAGAGGAGAAAACAGAAGGGAGTCTATAGAGAGGAGAGAACAGAAAAGCACCCAGAGATAGAAGAAGACAGAAGAGAATCCAGAGAGAGGAGAGAGCAGAAGGGAATGCAGAGAGAGGAGAGAGCAGAAGGGAATCCAAAGAGTAGAGAAGACAAAAGGGCATCTGGAATGAGGACAGAACAGAAGGGAATCCAGAGAGATGAGAGACCAGAAGGGCATCCAGAGAGAGGAGAAGACAGAAGGCAATCCAAAGAGAGGAGAGTACAGAATGGCATCAAGAGAGAGGAGAGAGCAGAAGGGCATCCAGAGGAAGGAGAAGACAGAAAGGCATCTGTAGAGAGGAGAGAACAAAAGGGCATCCAGAGAGAGGAGAAGACAGAAGGCAATCAAGAGAGAGTAGAGAGCAGAATGGCATCCAGAGAGAGGAGAATACTGAAGGGCATCCGGAGAGAGGAGAGAACAGAAGGGCATCCAGAAAAAGGAGAGAACAAAAGGGCATCCAAAGAGAGGAGAAGACAAAAGGGAATCCAGAGAGAAGAGAATACAGAAGGGCATCAGGAGAGAGGAGAGAACAGAATGGCATTCAGAGAGAGGAGAGGGCAGATGGGCATCCAGAGAGAGGAGAGAACAGAAGGATATCCAGAGAGAGGAGAAAATGGAAGGGCGTTCAGAGAGAGGAGAGGATAAAACCGCATCCAGAAAGAGGAGAAGACAGAAGGGAATCCAGAGAGAGGAGAGGACAGAAGGGCATCCATAGAGAGGAGAGAAAGAAGGGCATCCAGAGAGAGGAGGGGACAGAAGGGATACAGAGATAGGGGAGTACAGAAAGCCATCCAGAGAGAAGAGAAGACAGAAGTGCATCCATGGAGAGGATAGGTCAGAAGGGCATCAAGAGAGAGGACAGAACAGAAGGGCAACCAGAGAGAGGAGAAGACAGAAACACATCCACAGAGAGGGGAGAACAGAATGGCATCCAGAGAGAAGAGAAATAAGAAGGGCATCCAGTGAGAGTAGAGAATAGAACGGTATCCAGAGAACAGATAAGACAGAAGAACATCCAGAGAGAGAAGAGAACCTAATGGCAACCAGAGAGAATAGAGGACAGAAGAGCATGTAGAGAGAGTGGAGAACAGAAGGTTATCCAGAAAGAGGAGAAGAGAGAACGGCATCAGGAGATAGGAGAAGACAAAAGGGCTGCAAGAGAGAGGAGATGGCAGAATGACTTCCAGAGAGAATCTAGAAAAGAAGGGCATCCAGAGAGAGGAGAGGTCAGAAGGGCATCCACAGAAAAGAGGAAAGAAGGCCATACAGATAGAGGAGAAGACAGAAGGGCATCTAGATAGAGGAGAGAACAGAAGGGCATCTCGAGAGAGGAGAGAATAGAAAGGAATCCAGAAAAGGAGAAGACAGAGTGAATCCAGAGAAGGGAGAGTACAGAAGGGCATTCGGAAACAGGAGAGACAGAAGGGCATTGGGAGAGAGGAGAAGACAGAAGGTCATCCTGAGAGAGGAGAGAACATAAGGGCATCTGGAGACAGGAGAGAGCAGAAGGGCATCAAGTGAGAGAAGAAAACAGAAGGGCATCCGGAAAGAGAAGAGAACAGAAGGGCATCCAGAAAGAGGAGAGTAAAGAAGGGCATCAAGAGAGAGGAGAAGACAGAAGGTAATCCAGATAGAGGAGAGAACAGAAGGGCATCCAGAGAGAGGAGAGAGCAGAAGGGCATCCTGAGAGAGGAGAAGACAATAGGGTATCTGGAGAGAGTAAAGAACATAAGGGCATCCAGAGAGAGTAGAGAACAGAAGGGCATTCATAGAGGTGAGAGAACAGAAGGGCATCCAGAGAGAGGAGAGAGCAGAAGGGCATCTGGTGAGAGGAGAAGACAGAAAGGAATCCAGAGAGAGGAGAGAGCAGAGAGCAGAAGCGCATCCAGAAAGAGGAGAGAGCAGAAGGGCATCCAGAGAGAGGAGAAGACAGTAGGGCATCTGGAGAGAGGAGAGAACAGAAGGGCACCCAGAGAGAGGAGAGAGCTGAAGGGCATCCAGAGAGAGGAGAAGACCGAAGAGCATCCGGAGAGAAGAGAGAACAGAAATGCATCCAGATAAAGGAAAAGACAGAAGGGAAGCCAGAGAGATGAGAGAACAGAAGGGCATAGGGAGAGAGGTGAAGACAGAGGGGCATCCAGAGCGAGGAGAGGACAGAAGGGCATCCAGAGAGAAGAGAGTGAAGAAGGGCATCCAGAGAGAGGAGAGGACAGAAGGGATCCAGAGAGAGGGGAGAACAGAAAGCCATCCAGAGAGAGGAGAATACAGAAGGGCATCCATGGAGAGGAGAGGTCAGAAGGGCATCCAGAGAGAGAAGAGAACACAAGAGCATCTCTAGCGAGGAGAAGACAGAAATACATCCACAGAGAGGGGAGAACAGAAGGGCATCCAGAGAGCAGCGAAATAAGAAGGGCATACAGGGAGAGTAGAGAATAGAACGGTATCCAGAGAGTGGAGAAGAGAGAAGAACATCCAGAGAGAGGATAGAACATAACGGCATCCAGAGAGAATAGAGGACAGAAAGTCATGTAGAGAGAGCAGAAAACAGAAGGGTATCCAGAAAGAGGAGAAGACAGGAGGGCATCAGGATATAGGAGAAGACAGAAGGGCTTCAAGAGAGAGGAGAGGACAGAATGGCCTCCAGAGAGAAGAGAGAAAAGAAGGGCATCCAGAGAGAGGAGAGGTCAGAAAGGCATCCACAGAAAAGAGTAAAGAAGCCCATACAGCGCGAGGAGAAGACAGAAGGGCATCTAGATAGAGGAGAGAACAGAAGGGCATCTAGAGAGAGGAGAGTACAGAAAGGCATCCAGAGAAGAAGACAGAGTGAATCCATGGAGAGGAGAGTACAGAAGGGCATTTGGAGTGAGGAGAGAACAGAAGGGCATCAGGAGAGAGGAGAAGACAGAAGGTCATCCAGAGAGAGGAGAGGAAAGAAGTGCATGCAGCGAGAGGAGAAGACAGAAAGGCATACATGGAGAGGAAAGGTCAGAAGGGCATCCAGAGAGAGAAGAGAACAGAAGGGCATCCAGAGAGAAGAGAAGAAAGAAGAGCATCCATAGAGAGTAGAGAATAGAAAGGTATATAGAGAGCGGAGAAGACAAAAGAACATCCAGAGAGAGGAGAGAACATAAGGGCATCCAGAGAGAATAGAGGACAGAAGGGCATGTAGAGAGAGAAGACAACAGAAGGGTATCTAGAAAGAGGAGAAGACAGAAGGGCATTGGGAGATAGGAGAAGACAGAAAGGCTTCCAGAGAGAAGAGAGGACAGAATGGCCTCCAGAGAGAAGAGAGAAAGAAGGGCATCCAGAGAGAGGAAAGGTCAGAAGGGCATCCACAGAAAAGGGTAAAGAAGGCCATACAGAGATAGGAAAAAACAGAAGGGCATCTAGAGAGAGGAGAAAACAGAAGCGTATCCGAGAAGGAGAAGACAGAGCGAATCCAGAGAGAGGAGAGAACAGAAGGTTATTCAGAGAGAGGAGAGAACAGAAGTGCATCTAGTGAGAGGAGAAGACAGAAGTGAATCCAGAGAGAGGAGAGAACAGAAGAGCATCCAGAGAGAGGAGAGAACAGAAGGGCATCCAGAGAGAGGAGAAGACATTAGGGCATCTGGAGAGAGGAGAGAACAGAAGGGCATCCAGAGAGAGTAAAGGCAAGAAGGGCATCCCGAAAGAGGAGAGGACAAAGGGCATCAAGAGAGAAGAGAGGACAGAAGGGCATTCAGAGAGAGGAAAAGACATAAGGGCATACGGAGAGAGGAGAGGAGAGAAGGGCATCCATAGAGGGGAGAAGACAGAAGGGCATCTGGAGAGAGGAGAGAACAGAAGGGAATCCAGAAAGAGGAGAGAGCAGAAGGTCATCCAGAGATAGGGGAAGACAGCAGGGCATCCGGAGAGAGGAGAGTACAGAAGGGAAACCAGAAAGAGGAGAGAGCAGAAGGGCATCCAGAGAGATGAGAAGACAGAAGGGCATGCGGATAGAGGAGAAAACAGAAGGGCATCCAAAGAGAGGATAGAACAGAAGGGTTTCCAGAGAGAGGAGAGGACAAAATTGCATCCACAGAGAGGAGAGAAGAGAAGAGAATCCAGAAATACGAGAGAACAGAAGTCCATCTAGAGAGAGCAGAATAGTGAAGGACACTAAGAGAGAGAAGAGGAGAACACAGAAGGGCATCTAGAGAGAGGGGAAGACAGAATGGTATCCAGAGTGAGGAGAAAGTTGTCAGGAATCCAGAGAGAAAAGAAGACAGAAGGGCATCGGGAGAGATGAGAGAACAGAAGGGCATAGGGAGAGAAGACAAGACAGAAGGGCATCCCGAGAGAGACGGTGACAGAAGGGCATCCAGAGAGAGGAGTGCACAGAAGGGCATCCATAGAAACAAGAGAACAGAGAGGCATCCAGAGAGAATAGAGGACAGAAGGGCATCAAGAGAGAGGAGAGAAGAGAAGGGCATCCAGTGAGAGGACAACACAAAAAAAGAATCCAGACCAAGGAGAGAACAGAAGGGAATCCAGACAGAGGAGAGAACAGAAGGGCATCCAGACAGAGGAGAGGACAGGAGGTCTTCCAGATAGAGAAGAGTGAAGAAGGGCATCCAGAGATAGCAGAGGACAGAAGAGATCCAGAGAGAGGGGAGAACAGAAAGCTATCCAGAGAGAGGAAACAACAGAAGGGAATCTAGAGGGAGGAGAGAACAGAAGGGCATCCAGAGAGAGGAGAGATCATAAGGGCATCCATGGAGAGGAGAGTTCAGAAGGGCATCCAGAGAGAGGAGAAGACAGAAACACATCCACAGAGAGGAACGAACTGAAGGCATCCAGATAGCGGAGAAGATAGAAGGGCATCCAGAGAGAGGAGAGAACATAAGGTCATCCAGAGAAATGAGAGGACAGAAGTTCATATAGAGAGAGGATAGAACAAAAGGGCATCCAGAGAGAGGAGAAGACAGAAGCATATGCAGAGAGAGGAGAGGACAGAAGGGTATCAAGAGAGAGGAGAGTACAGAAGGGCATTCAGAGGGAGGAGAGAAAAAAAGGGCATCCAGAGGGAGGAGAATACAGAAGGGCACCCAGAGAGAGGAGAGGACAGAAGGGCATCCAGAGAGAGGAGAGAAAAGAAGGGTATCCAATAAGAGTATAGAACAGAAGGGTTTCCAGAGAGAGGAGAGGACAAAATTGCATCCACAGAGAGGAGAGAATAGAAGAGAATCCAGAAAGAAGAGAAAACAGAAGCCCATCCAGAGAGAGCAGAATAGTGAAGGACACCTACAGAGAAAAGAGGAGAACACAGAAAGGCATCTAGAGAGAGGAGAAGACAGAATGGTGTCCAGAGTGAGGAGAAAAATGTCAGGAATCCAGAGAGAAAAGAAGACAGAAGCGCATCGGGAGAGATGAGAGAACAGAAGGGCATAGGGAGAGAAGACAAGACAGAAGGGCATCCAGAGAGAGGAGTGCACAGAAGAGCATCCAGAGAAACAAGAGAACAGAGAGGCATCCAGAGAGAATACAGGACAGAAGGGCATCAAGAGAGAGGAGAGAAGAGAAGGGCATCCAGTGTGAAGAGAACACAAAAAAAGAATCCAGACTGAGGAGAGAACAGAAGGGCATCCAGACAGAGGAGAGGACAGAAGGGCATGCAGAGAGAGGAGAGGACAGGAGGTCTTCCAGATAGAGAAGAGTGAAAAAGGGCATCCAGAGTTAGCAAAGAACAGAAGGTATCCAGAGAGAGGAGAGAACAGAAAGCCATCCAGAGAGAGGAAAAGACAGAAGGGCATCTAGAGGGAGGAGAGAGCAGAAGGGCACCCAGAGAGAGGAGAGATCATAAGGGCATCCATGGAGAGGAGAGTTCAGAAAGGCATCCACAGAGAGGAGAAAACAGAAACTCATCCATAGAAAGGAAAGAACTGAAGGGCATCCAGAGAGCAGAGAAGATAGAAGGGCATCCAGAGAGAGGAGAGAACATAAGGTCATCAGAGAAATGAGAGGACAGAAGTTCATGTAGAGAGAGGATAGAACAAAAGGGCATCCAGAGAGAGGAGAAAACAGAAGGATATGCAGAGAGAGGAGAAGACAGAAGGGCATCAAGAGAGAGGAGAGATCAGAAGGGCATCCATGGAGAGGAGAGTTCAGAAGGGCATCCACAGAGAGGAGAAGACAGAAACGCATCCACAGAGAGGAAAGAACTGAAGGGCATCCAGAGAGAGGAGAGAACATAAGCTCATCCAGAGAAATGAGAGGACAGAAGTTCATGTAGAGAGAGGAGAGAACAAAAGGGCATCCAGAGAAATGAGAGGACAGAAGTTCATGTAGAGAGAGGAGAGAACAAAAGGGCATCCAGAGAGAGGAGAAGACAGAAGGATATGCAGAGAGAGGAGAGGACAGAAGGGCATCAAGAGAGAGAAGAGTACAGAAGCACATTCAGAGACAGGAGAGAACAAAAGGGCATCCAGAGCGAGGAGAATACAGAAGGGCACCCAGAGAGAGGAGAGGACCGAAGGGCATCCAGAGAGAGGAGAGG